>NW_028318235.1:10000-195000 GCF_062004578.1 Staurois parvus
GGACACCAGTTCCGTCAGTTTCCTGTCTGCTAGGTCAGTCACAGGTCCAGCTGAGCCATGGTAGTTGCATCCAGGCGTCCTACCATAGCCAGCTGCATCCAAGACTGATGAAACCTGATTCTTGACCTGGGGAGTCGGCCAGGCCATAACTGCCTCAGTCTCCCTATTCCCAGACCTCTGGGGGTCTCTTCCTACCGGTGGTTCCCAAAACTGAACCACTGACCTGCCCCTCTGACAGTTACCATTCTCAACTGTCAGACTAGGCACGGGCAGTTCGCTTCTGACTAGTGAGTTGCTCTTCCCAGACAGGGCCGAACACCACAAGGCCCCTAAAGTGGGCAACTGCACCCAGTTCCATTCCACATCGTAGGGCATTCCTGACCGCTGGGGAGGTGGTTGTTGCTTTCTCAACCCCAAGTAGCTTTCCCGGAAATTCAAGCAAGCCACAGAGGGTGGTGAAGGCTGACTTGTCCTGAGCCTCCTGGGTTAGAAATGGTGGCCCAGACCCTCTGCTCAGGTCCATGATGGTTAGACAACGGGCCCCTTCCGGATACTTCATTACCTCATGGCTCCTGGGCATGGGGTAGGCCACAACCACAGGGCTGGCGCTCAGTTTTCCACCGTCCTCAGTAAGTCTGGTCATCTGATCCCGTTTGGGGACCGAGACTACCTGGGATGTCCAGACTCTAGCTGACCCTTGGATTCCTGAGGGCACTATTCCCTCTGTCTCTTTGGCCTGTTCAGTCTGCACCTCCTGTGAGATGAGGTTGGCTGAAGGCATGGGGGAAGGATACACCCTGCCGTCCAACTCGTGAACCGCACGGTGAGCTCTCCCCGGGTTTTCCTGAACTCTGACACCATCTCTCATAGGCCTTGCCAGCAGCTCCTGTACCGGAATGGAAAGGAGAGGTGATTGGAGCTGAAGGCCGCAGCTCCCTCTCGGAGACCCGCTGATCAACTTCAATGAGGCCCCTCGCTTTTGTGGGGGGGAGGAGCCTGAACATGGCGGCTGTGGGGAGCGAGTGGCTCTAGCTCGCTGCTAGGTCCCGCTTCCCGACCTCCCCAGTGACCCGTTGCAGAAATCGCCTCACCGGAGTCTGGAGGGCCGTGGAGCTGAGCCCGGAGAGCCGGAGATGGCCGTGAGACGGAGGCTGCAGAGACGCGCCGGTTCCCCCGGCGCTTCGTAAAGAGAGAGAGATCCAAGCGGCTGGGAAGTGAGGTGACGTGGAGGGAGCACGTGACCAGCCGCGGAGGATCTCTGGGGGGAAAGAGGAGACCGGCCGGCTTACTGCTGACTATTACCCTCGGCCGGCTGATTAATCCTGGGCCAGGGAGACCTGGGAATACCAGGAGAACCACCCTGCATCCCTGGGGCGAAATTTAGAGGGAAAAGTGAAGCACAGTGTCGGAGATCCAGAGGAATCCCCCCCCAGGACTGAGCTGTTGTGAAGGATCCCCATTCAAGCCTGGAGCTGCTGTCTGGGTGAGTGAGAGCTGATGGGGGCTTATGGCGTAGTAGACCCCTAAGTGATATTGGGGACAAAGGGGCCAAGGAGGTGAGGGGAGGATTCCCTGGGTCTAGAAGAGAACAAGAGAAGAGCCCTAGGTGCTTTAGGAGAACAAAAAATAAGGAAAAATAACAAGTATATCTGGTCCACAAATCATAAAGGAGCAATATAATCCCAACCAGAGAATATAGAAGAGAAAAGACATATAGAGGATATGAAGAATAAAGGTCCCAAGGGAGCAGGGCTCAAAGGGTCTCAAACAGGCACGATAAGGAAGTTCACATCACATGGAGATGTTGCGCCTGAAGGGGCCCAAGGCGCAAGCGCAAAAGGGGAAATGGACACTAGCTCAGGAAATAGTCCTAGATTATCACTGGATATGAATAGCTCCTGTAACCAACAAATAGCCGGATGGCTTGGGGAAACAAGATCTTGATGGTGAACTACAAGTACCAAATAAGAAGGAGATGATAGAAATATTTCAGAGTCTGGAGAAAACGATAAAACATGAAATGACAGCTATTCGAAACGATTTAGGGCATTTGCTATTGAGAATGGAAGAAACAGAGGAGAAAGTTAAAACCCAGGCCCAAACCATAGATAATCTAAGGAAAAAAACAACCCATCTGGAGAAAACTCAGAAAAAACTGCTCTATAGGATGGAAGTGCAAGAAAATAAAGAAAGAAGGAGTAACCTTAGAGTACGAGGAATTCCAGAGCCTGTAAAAGGGGGAACACTATATGAACTAGTAAATAAAATTTTAAACTCCCATAAGAGACAGACCTGAAACAGACGGGATTAAACTAGATGGAGTGTTCAGAACAGGAAAGTTCAAACAAGCTACTGAGAAAGAAAGACCGAGAGATATAATTGTTCAGTTCCAAAAATTTGGGGTCAAGGATGAGATATGGAAGAAGATCAAAGGAAGATCATTAATTAAATATGGATACTTGACTATCCAAATTTATGCGGATTTAACATCAGAGACTCTATGGAGGAGGAGATCCCTGAGACCCCTGTTGGAGCAAATGAGAAAACAGAATGTGCAGTATAGATGGGGTAATTTAGCATCTCTAATTGGCTGGAAAAATGGGGTTACAGCTTATCTGAGATTCCCGGAAGAACTGAGAGACTTTTGTGATAGATTGGTACTTGCAAAGATTGGAGATAGCTGGGTGGGAAGAAGAAGAAGAAAAAGAAGTTACGGTTGACACAAGAAAAGAGGACTGGCAGCGGGTGGGGGGGAGGAGGAGGAGGGAGGCCTTGGGGTTGATGAGAGAAGGGAGGGAGAATTAAGTAAAAAATATATTTTTCCCTTTTCTTTTTTTTTTTCCTTCCCCTCTTACTCTCCCATCCCACCCCTGCCCCACCCCTGTCGATGTGGAAGTCCTTAAGGAAGCTCCGGTTAAGGAGGGGGGGGGAGTAAAGGTTATTGTTGAGCCCAGTTGATAAAGAAAGGGGATCTGGGGAGGTCGGAGGAGAGGTAGCCGTCCATGGGCGGAGCTTACGCCCAAAATTTTAAATCAATCGTGGAATTGTATCCACAAATGATTTGTAGGGAGATTACAAGCCTAAAAATGGGTAGGGGAAAAATAAGAAAGGGGGGGTGGAGGTGGGGGGGTGAGATGGGGATTGGGGGGTGGTGGTGGGCGAGGGGGGCTGGGTCGGAGAGAGCGAGGGGAGGGGAGGTTGGGCTAATATTCTGCAAGATAGTAGGGCCTAAGAGGAGGAGGCGAGTTAGAGGAGAGATAGACAGAACTAAGAAGGATGGAAGAAATACAGTTTATAACATATAATGTGAACGGGTTGAACTCCCCTGGGAAAAGATTTAAGTTGTTTAAAGAGTTACACCATAGGGCAACATCAGTGGTATTTTTACAGGAAACACATTTTGAGATAGTCAAATGTAAAATTAAAATCCAAATATTATCCAACATGGTATTACGCTAACTCTCCAATTAAAAGAGCAAAAGGGGTGGCAGTAGGGTTGGCAAAGAACATGAGATTTGAGTTGGAGGATAGAAAGACCGACCCGGAGGGGAGATTCCTGTTCTTGAAAGGCAAATTTACAGGGAATCGAGTGCACGTTAGCTAATATATATTGCCCTAACAAAAAGCCGGAAATCTATTTGAAGGGTCTCTTGAAAAAATTGATAGACTTTAAAAAAGGGCGTTTGATAGTAGCAGGAGATTTAAATCTCTGTATGGATCCACAAAAAGATGCAACCTCCCCTGTGCAGAGAGAAGGTGGTAGGTCTCTGAGAGCTCTGAAAAAAGCGATCCACGAGTACCAACTTGTGGACACCTGGAGAATAATGCATATGAAAGACAGAGACTATACCTTCTTCTCCAATGCACATGAGATATACTCGAGACTGGACTATATCCTAATAGATCACCAACTTATAGAACTGTTGGTTAAAATAGAAATAGAGATGAGTACATTCTGGGATCATGCCCCTGTCATTATGAAAATGGGATGGGGGAGACGGTGGACGGGAGGCCTAGGATGGAGGCTAAATGAGGCCCTTCTCTTGGACGAGGATATAGCTCAGAAGATTGGGGAAGAGATTAAGGTATATTTTAAGGAGAATGAGACAGAGGAAGTATCGACAGCTACAGTATGGGAAAGTCACAAGGCATATATAAGAGGAATCCTGATCGCGATGGGAGCAAGGAAGAAAAGAGAAAGAAGAGAGAGGGTCAGTGGGCTCCTAAAAGAAATCATGGACTTGGAGCAGATACAAAAGAAAAAAAAAACAAGAGATACAAAACAGAAGTTAATGGATAAAAAAGATGAGCTAGAGAGATTGATGGAAGAGGAAAGGAGAAGAGTATATAATAAGGTATTAAGTGAAAGATATAGATGGGGAGACAGACCAGGAAAATACTTAATGAGAGCTCTGAATAAAAAGAAAAATAGAAATTACATAGAAAAGATAAAAAATCCTTAGGGGGAGTTGGTTTACTCAACTAAAGAGATTATTAAAGTGTTTACGGAATATTATAGAAAGTTGTATAATATTAGACCCCAAAGCTCGTCAAAAGAAATTGGAGAGGATATCAAAGAAAAAAGGAAGACCTATTTAAAAAACGCAGGATTACCAAAGTTAAGTGAGGTACAACTGAACTCCCTAGATGCGGAAATTTCCCAGGATGAAATAAAAGCAGCACTAAGAAGTACAGGGGGTGGAAAAAGCCCAGGACCGGATGGGCACACAGTTAATTACTATAAAAAATATAGTGAAATATTGTTACCTAAGCTAAAGAAGTATATGAACGATTTGGGAGGAGGGATGGAGGGTAGAAGAGAATCTCTTTAGGCCCATGTTGTACTCCTTCATAAGGAAGGAAAAGACCCCTCTCAGTGTTCCAGCTATAGACCAATTTCATTATTGGACACCGATACCAAGTTGTACGCAAAGGTTCTAGCAAATAGGCTGAAAGATCTAATGCCAGAATGGATCCATGGAGACCAGGTGGGCTTTGTCCCAGGGAGAGAGGGTAGGGACAACGGGTTGAGAACTCTGATGCTAATCCAGAAAAGTAGAAAAGGGAAAGCCCCGGTGGTGCTGCTGTCGATTGATGCCGAAACCACAGTCCCGCTATAAGTCACTGATCGTCGCCATTACCAGTTAAAAGTAAAAAAAAAATACAAATGGCAGTATATATTTTTTTAATGCTGTAACTTTCACGTAAACCAATTAATTGGTAGTACTGTGATATAAAGGTGGGGGGGGGGGGGGCTGTGATGTAAAGGGGAAATTTATAATGTAAGGGGATGGGGCTGTGATATTTAGAGCCTGAGTCATAGCTTAAACTTGAGACTCGGACCTCTGCTGGTTGAAAGTTTTAATGACCGGACCTCCATGAATTTTAATTCTGTATCCCTGTTTTAGATGGTCGCCTATGAGAGACCGCTTGCCAGTCAGAAAAGATTGCACAAGGAGGTGGCAACAATTATTCTGGGAGTATGTCCCAACTCTTAAAGCAATTGAAGTTCTTTTTTCAAGGATGTAATGGTGGTTGCCTCGCCACTACGTGTAATGGCTGCCTTGGGTATCACCAGTGGTGAAAAATGTTGTGATTCCTGAGTGCCTTGGTAATATTTGTGAGGTTCCTGCGTCTCTGCAAGGTGTATTGCGACAAATCAGGGAGCTGCACTGATCCTGAAATCCCACGGATCTTAATATTATTTACGGTCCTAATTATCTGTCCTCTAAGTTGACTACTTTTGTTTTAAACCATTGTAGGTCAAGAAGGCAGCTTATTCTCCAAGTTTATTTTCAATCTGACCCACTCCCTTTTCCACAGCTCGCAGATATCCCTTAAAGCCATGAATGCAGGATAACGTGTGCCTGAAGGGAAGCTCGGAGGAATGAGAGTATGTCCTTCAGAGTAGAGTTGGACAAAGGCTGGCCCGAGTTAGGGAAGATGGCTACGGGGTGCAGGAGGTCTGAGGAGGTAGTTGGGTCTGCTGATTAGTGGTTGCAGGGCCTGAATTTCATGGCGTGCAGGGAATAGAGGATCCAGAACCAAAAGATCCCAGTGGGTAGAGCAGGCCATTCTCCCCTGCTCTATTCTAGGCAGCTATAATTGCTGCAAAGGTGGCTCCAGCCTGCGATGCTCAACTGCCTTGCCGCCGTTTTTTGTAACCTTGCTGGCAACAGTGGAAAGAATCCATCACGTTTCCACAGCATCGGTGCTTTCCAACATCTCCACAGTATGAGTGACAGTGGTGGGTCCAGTAAAGGCTGAATCCCCAAATGTGGAGCAGACCTCACTCAGTTAGTGGTCATTCGCTAGCGCAGTCGCCATGCCCCCTACTTCACTAATTGTTTGATAACACCTCTATATTGGGTATTTTTATGTTTTTTTCCCTCATTTTCACCCCTACAACTTTTTCACCCCTTTTTAATTTGTTCTCCATAACGTAAACTGTGGTCTTTAGACTGTATGCTGAGCAAAGTACCCTCTGATTCTAATTTGTCATTGACACCCCTATTTGTTTATTTTTCTCTATTTGGTCTAAAGAAAGTTTTCTGAAAAACCAGCTGTAATGGATAGTGTATTAGAATGTACTCTGTTAAACTGTGATTAAAGATTAATAGTATAAACACAAAAGTGCTGTAAACTGTAAAAATAAGAAAAAAAAAATACCCCAGCTTTGGACAGCCATTGATAGTCTGCAACATATATGGTTTAGTTTCACAATTAGCAGTCTTTTTCTACAGTCTACTTTTGATCTATCGAGAACAATATTGGGCCTGCACTGAGAGGACACTAATTTAATGGATTGTTTAGGTGGGCATTCACGTTATATAGCTGGTAAGTCTAATTGGTGGGGCATATGCATAAGGAGGGTAGGGGTTAATAGTATGGAATTATTTTGAAATCATTCTTGTCCTTAAAACTCTGCCATCATTTTTTTTACTTTTTTTTTTTTTTATGTCAGGGAAGCACTGGGAGTTGTGCTGCATAAGGATTCTAAATGGCACCAACAATGGAAAGATTTCAAAGACAACAATGTAGTATTTAACAGTAAGTAAAATGGTAAACACAATTTGTATAATATTTTGGAAATTTGCTGCTAAATCAGCTTGCAAGTTGATAGTTACCTATTAATGTTTTACACGTGCCTACTGCATGAACATGGAATTAGCAAGTTTGTTAAGCTGATGTGTTGTTTAACCTCCTTGGCGGTATGATTATTTCCGATTTTTGGTGCTGAAAGCGGTACCATTTTTTTGCATGGAAATATGTAGTTTTTTATTGTAGGCTGTAATTTTTAGGAATAACTCACTGAGTAAACATTCCGGATATGATAAAACTTGAAACACAAAATCATAAATTATAATTTAATTAATAATCATAAAAAATAATATGATAATAAATTTAATTCAATAATATAATCAAACCAAAAACACTGAAATTTGAAATACAGAGGCAAATTCGCAGATCACTGAGCAAAGTCGCAAAAGCGTTTTCAGTGTCTGGTGACGAATTTCCCCACGAATCATTATCACTCAATTCTGCAAGTAGTTCTGAGTTACTATCGCTGTTCTCTAGCCGGTCTAAAACCGCTTTTGACCTAAAGGGACGCTTTTGGGACGCCATGGACTTTCTAAGTTTCCAGGCAGAAAGAACAGTCAAAATGTAGGCAGGGCACAGGACAAAGCAGTAGGGACAAAATATATGTGAAATGCATTGAAACCGCAATGTTTTACTATATAATAATCATTTTTAAAAAAATGAAATTTAAAAAAAATTTCAAATTTGCTGCCGATTCCGGCGCCCGTACGTCCCGACGTCACAGGGACCGGAACACTGAAGCCGGATGCCGGCATCGGCTGGAGGAGATGGCCGGGGACGCTGCAGGGGACACATCGCGGGAGCGAAGGACAAGGTAAGCGCTGCAGGGACTCCCTGAGCAATGCCGCATGGTAAGCCCGAGTGTAGCTCGGGGTTACCGCTCTTGGTACTGAAATTTTACCCCGAGCTACACTCGGGAATACCGCCAGGGAGGTTAATCAGTAGACAGCACAGAGAACTATTAAAGCTTAAATTCTAGGTAAAATAAAAAAAAAAATACAGTTGTGTATTTCTTTAACCACTTGCCGCCCTGCCACTGTAGAAATACGGCAGCAGGGTGGCACGGGTAGGCAAAACCACGTTTTAAACCGTGTGTTTTGTAAACTGGTAGGGGGCGCGTGCGAGGCGCGCCGCCGCCGATCATAGCCGCGGATGTCAGTCGCCGGGTCACAGCCGGTCTTTACCGGCTATCTCCCGGCGATCGGCGGCAATCAGTGACAGAGAGCACAGCTGCAGTAGCTGTGCTTTCTGTCACTTCCCTGACAGCTCGAGGACAAGCTGATCAGGACAGAAGAGTTTCACTCTCCCGATCAGCCGTGTCCCCTGCAGTACACACCCCCGCCCCCTTGTAAAACACTCCCCTCACACAGATAACCCTTCCCTGCAAAATAAACTTAACCCCTTCCTCCCCAGTGCCATTAGTACAGTGTCAGTGTTTTTATTTTTGCACTGATCACTGTATTGGTGTCTCTGGGGATGTCAGTGACCCCAAGTCAGTACCCCCCCAGTGTCAGAATGTCCGCCGCAGTTCCGCAGTCCAGCCATAAGTCCCTGATCGCCGCCATAAGTCGCTGATCGCCGCCATTATTAGTATAAAAAAAAACTAAAAATCACAGTATCTTTCCCGCCATTTGTAAACGCTATAACTTTCACGTAAACCAATTAATTTACACGTATTGGGTTTTTTTTTTTAGCAAAGATATGTCGCAGAATGCATTTTGGCAGAAATTTATGACTAAATTTTGATTTTAAAATTTTTTTTTTTACTGGACATGTTTTTTAGCAAAAAGTCCAAAATATTGTTTTTTTTCCTCAAAATTGTCAGACTTTTTTTTTATAGCGCAAAAAATAAAAACCGCACAGGCGATCAAATACCACCAAAAGAGAGCTCAATTTGTGGGAAAAAAAGGATGTAAATTTAATTTATGTACCTTATTGCATGACCGCGCAATTGTGCGTTAAACTAGCACAGCGCTGTATAGCACAAAAATGGCGTAAATTGCAGTATCTATACCATAGTTTGTAGACGCTATAACTTTCACACAAAGCAATCAATATACACTTATTGGGATTTTTTTTTACCAAAAACATGTAGCAGAATACATTTTGGCCTAAATTTATAACCAACTTTGAGTTTACTATATATTTTTTATAGCTGAATGAAAAAATATTGTTTTTCTTCAACATTTTTGGCCTTTTTTGTTTATAGCGTGAAAAATAAAAAGCGCACAGGTGATCAAATACCACCGAAAGAAAGCTCTATTTGTGTGAAAAAAAGGACGTAAATTTCGTTTGGGTGCAGCATTGCATGACCGCGCAATTATCAGTTGAATTAGTGCAGCGCCGAGTAGCAAAAAGAGGCCTGGTCATTAAAGGGGGTAAATCCTCTGGAGGTCAAGTGGTTAAACAAGACAGCTATTTTTCATTTCGCTTGTGTAAAGTACTCAAATCTGTCTTGATATCAGCCTGTGTTATCCTTCACACTGCAGTCAACTCATAGTGAGACAAAGAAGAGCAGCACTAGGAGCCAACTAGGCTCTTCTGCATGCACAAGTTTTGATAGAGCACGTGCAGACAGGAGGGGTGAGCAGAGTAAACAGAGTTGATTACTTTTAAGCATGTTGCTATTCCTTCATTGCCCCATCAGCAAGCTCTATCAAAGAACATGGTGTCTACAAAAACACACGAGGGCGCACACTCCTGCAATACCATGATACAAAATGTATTAATATAAAATAGTAACAAATGGATACTCACAAACCAAAATTAAAGGTAGGCATATATCAAGAGGCTTCAGTATGGGATATCTGGGTCCCTTCCTAGAACCATCTGGCTTAAAAACGGATGCGTTTCGGCTGCACTCTCTTCCTCAGAGCTGCGGAAGGGAGTGCAGTTCCCAAAACACATCAGCTTTTCAACCAGATGGTTCCAGGAAGGGATCCTGATATCCCATACTGAAGCATCTTGATATATGCCTACCTTTTATGTTTTGTTTGTGAGTATCCATTTGTTATTTTATATTAATACATTTTGTATCATAGTAATGCATGAGGAGTGTGCGCCATCTTGTGTTTTTGTAGTGATTTTAAGATTCCCCGATCTGTGGAGGGTGTGCAGCCCTCAGGTGTACTGAGAGAGTGGCATACACCGTGGAATATGTGGAGCATCCTCATTTGAGCGCTGATGTGATTTTTTTTTTTTTTTTTCTTTCTAAAGAACGTGTCTCTCTTCTTGTTGTACTGTGTGACAAACATTACACAAGTGACTACACAGGTTTGTTTACCAAAAGCTTTTGTTGAAATCAATATACCATACAAAAAAACCATAAAACAACATTTTGTAGGCAGCACCAGATATGCTGGAATTCAAGAATGAAAATCAACAAGACAAAATATCGTCGGGACCAGTAGTTCAGAAAGTCAGAAAGTGGCAGAAAAATTCAGTCCTCACGCTGATCTCATAAGCTAACAGAGAGTGTAGCAAGAAGTGAGCTCTTGTATGAGCAGGTGACTTTGTATTCCCAAGTGTGCAATGTCTAAGTACCAGCTGGTTTTTCACCAGTTTTCCTGATGACAGTGATGGTTTTAGCATCATGCTGGTGTCAGGCCATAAACCCCAGGTTTAGGGAGCAGTGAGTGGCCAAGAAGCAAGGTATATTAATCCGCAAGTGAGGATGGGCATCTGGGCAGGGCGTGGTTTCCATGGTCATGGCTGGACATGACTAACGAGAGCTTTGTGATATGCCTTTGTTCCCCATGGTATCCTTGCACAGTATTAGCGGTGTCTTCCAAGTCTGTCGGTGGCTGATTACAGATATATCCCGGTGGGAGAATGAGCAAGGACCAGCAATACCCGGTGGTGGAACGCACAGGCACACACACGCACACGCACACGCATCTATATAGTCATTTAATATTGCCCTAACCGATAAAATGGAGGAAATCAAAGCGGACATAGGGCTGCTCAGACAAGATATGCAGAATATTGGGGACCGAGTGGCAGAAGTGGAAAATGGAATATCTGCTTTGGAGAATATGGTATCTCCTGTGCTCAGCAGAGTAGAATCAGATTGCCTTGTGGCAGCAGAAAGTGGATGATTTGGAAAACCGCATGTGCTATTATAATACCAGAATTGTTGGCTTACCAGAGAGAGCAGAGGGACAAAATTCAGGAAATGTTGTTGAAAAATGGCTGAGATCTACATTTCCTGAGTTTTAAATGACGTTTGCAGTAGAGAGAGCACACAAAGTAACAGTGACACCACCAAAACCAGGTACACCTCCCATACTATTGCTCGTGTAGTTGTTAAACTGTAAGGATCAAGATTTATTCTTATGGAAGGCATGGAAAAAAGATACTATACAATATGAACAGGGTGTCTATATGCCTGGATTTTTCTTTGGCGTAACAAAAGCAACATGCATCTTCTAATAAAATTAAGTGAAAGCTTCAATATCAAGGGATTGGTTATTCAATGGAATGTCCAGCTTGTTTGAGAGTGGTGGACAGTGAAAGTGCTGTGTTTTTCAGTACTTTATAACAGGCCCAAGAATGAATACTTACATATTGGCATACACCAACAAAGTGACAGGATAAGTATACCTGGTAGAACTGAGAAGCAACTTACGGTTATTCTCAATTGCTAGGAACTAAACGCTGGACTCAGTGGATTTATAGAAAAATATGAGGTTGAGAAAGGAGTAAAATGCTTAAAATGTTAATGTCTTCTTAACCCTGCTGGAAATGTTATGGAGAGGGAAGTGTATAGTTATGCTTACGTTTTTTTTTGTTTTTGTTTTTTTTTTGTTTTGTTTTTTTGTAGGGGCTTAAGGTTTTCATTCATTTATAAACAATGCACCTTGTTTCTTTGGGGGGGAATGCTGTACACATGTTTTCACAATTAATATTGGATCTTGTATAATTCAGATAAATTATTTAAAGGTATATGTATATTGTTTACACACTTATGGGTTTTACATGAGGTTAAATAATTGCTTGTTTTCTTGATGAGGTCACATATGGTAATGACACAAACTTATATCTTTGCACTGTACAGTTGAAGGATGTATAATGACATGAATTTGTCTTTTAGCACTTTTTAAGGGAGAGTTTTACACTCACCAGCCATTTTTTTTTGTACACCTGTTCAGTTGCTTGGTATGTTATGCCAGGGCATGCCTGGATAATTAATTAGTCAGCCAAAAGTGCTTCCAAATATTAAAATAATTTGAATAATTAAGTCAGTCAAATTATTTTTCTAGAGTTAATTCTTAGCCAAACAAAATTATTTCTTAAAAACTCAAATTTGATCAGTGTAAGATGGACTGGAAATTATTAAATTACTATTTATTTACATAAGTCACATACAATGCACATAGACACCCAGATAATTTGCTTAAAAATACCAACATTTCTGAAACAAAAGATTACATATAGATACATATAAATATAGGATGAACTGGATAACTAATTTCCCCCCATAGACAAAAAAACTAATGATAACTAATTATCGGACAATAGTCTGTGTTTTACTGAATTTGAGCTGTTATTCCCGTACAGAAGGAATAGGCGTTAAACTACACAAAACTGCCAATATGCCCCCCCCCAAAAAAACATTGTTAACAAAAATAAAAAAAAATAGTTTGGGTGCTTATGTTATCCTGGGGAGAATGATTAGGTTACAAGAAAAATGGCAATAGGCTTATTAATCTAGTCCAGTAAAAACAAGAGAAGATATATTATAATTACCCTCCACGTATCGGGTAACCTTTTAGAAAACTGTTGATCATACCCAAAGATGGCTGACGATTATTGGGTGGAGTTAAGTTCTCACAAAATGGCATCAAACAGGCTGGAGTTGTGTGTCCTTGAGTGTGATCAGATGGTTGTGATGGTCAAATGGTTGTGTTGGTGTGTTCTATGGTCAGATGGATCTATTCTGTCTACCTGACTTCCTCTTCTATCTAATGGTACACAATACATTCATAAAATGTGAATAAACCTGGCCAAGAAGGTGGCACCTTCTTCCTGTTTGTGAATTTGTCTAATAACCCAGCCCATGTTTGTTTTTGCATTACCACCCTTTTGCCACTGAGTGTCACTCTGATTAGTCCTGACTATTTTGAGTTTACTTGGAAACTGAAGTAACCAATTTGTTATAGGGAAAGGTTAATATTTCACTATACCAAATGGGACCTTGTAAAAAACTGTATAAATGCCTTGTAGGGTAGATAATATTCCTAATTTATGATCATTACTTTTTTGTATACCAACATTTTAAAAGTGAAACCTTAACTGTAAAGAGTTGTAGTGTTTTATATATGTAATGATTAAAATATTAGTTATTCACATAGAGCACAAAAAAATTATATATAGAGAGAGAGATGCTGTGGGGGCACCTGACAGGATGGAGGGTCCGGGAGCGGTTTAACTACTTAATGATTATAGATGCCTACAACACACATACACTATATTGGCAATAGTATTGGGACACCCCTCCAAATCATTGGATTCAGGTGTTCCAATCACCTGCATGACCACAGGTGAATAAAGTCAAGCACCTAGGCATGCAGACTGCTTCTACAAACATTTGTGAAAGAATAGGTTGCTCGGAGGAGATCAGTGAATTCAAGCATGGTACCGTGATAGGTTGCCACCTGTGCAATAAGTCCATCTGTGAAATTTCCCTGCTACTAAATATTTCCACGGTCAACTGTTAGTGGTATTATAACAAAGTGGAAGCAACTGACATCAGCAATTCACCTACGAAGTGGTAGGCCACATAAAATGATAGCAAGGTCAGTGCATGCTCAAGCGTACAGTGCGCAAAAGTCGCCAACTGTCTGCAGAGTCATTAGCTAAAGACCTCCAAACTTCACATGGCCTTCAGATTAGCACAACAACAGTGCGTAGAGAGCTTCATGGAATGGGCTTCTATGGCCGAGCAGCTGCATCCAAGCCTTACATCATCAAGTGCAATGCAAAGCGTCAGATGCAGTGGTGTAAGGCAAGTCACCACTGGACTCTTGAGCAGTGGAGACATGTTCTCTGGAGTGATGAATCAGGCTTCTCTGGTAATCGGGTGGGCGTGTCTGGGTTTGGCGGTGGCCAGGAGAACGGTACTTGCCTGACTGCGCTGTGCCAAGTGTAAAATTTGGTCTAGGGGAGATTATGGTGTGGGTTTGTTTTTCAGGGGTTGGGCTTGGCCCCTCCTTTCCAGTGAAGGGAACACTTAAGGTGTTAGCCCACCAAGACATTTTGGACAATTTCATGCTCCCAACTTTGTGGGAACAGTTTGGGGATGGCCCCTTCCTGCTCCAACATGATTGTGCACCAGTGCACAATGCAAGGTTCATAAAGATATGGATGAGTGAGTTTGGGGTGGAGGAACTTGACTGGCCTGCACAGAGTCCTGACCTCAACCCAATAGAACAGCTTTGGGATTAATTAGAGTGGAGACTATGAGCCAGACCTTCTTGTCCCAACACCAGTGCCTGACCTCACAAATGATCTTCTAGAAGAATGGTCAAACATTCCCATAGACACACTCCTAAACCTTGTGGACAGCCTTCCCAGAAGAGTTGAAGCGGTTATAGCTGCAAAAGGTGGACCAACTCCACATTGAACCCTATGGACTAAGACTGGGATGCCATTAAAGTTAATGTGCGTGTAAAGGCAGGTGTCCCAATACGTTTGGCACTATAGTGTATATATGAGTTGAGCAAAAAAAAATGGAAACGCTGTACATGTGTTTCAGGTGTGAAAGTGATGACATGTTTTGCGTTGAAAGCAGAAGTGATGTAACATTATTTTGCTTCTGCTGTGTCCCTTATCTATACACAAAGATAGAATGTAATAGGTTCATGTGGAACAGGACTGGACAACAGTCCAACATTTATAGCCAAAATCCAAGGTTGCAGCATTTCTTTGTTTTTTTGTTTTTTTTCCAATATGTAGTGCAGAGGTCAGGAGTAGAAGTGTTTACACACATGCAGTGAGTAAAAGTAATGCACATTGTAGCATACAGAGTGCATATATCATATATACCCTAGTGCACAGCACCGCCTATTATTATACCCCCTTTATTCACAGCACAGCAGTACCTCCCCATGAAGTATTTTGACAGCATACACACCTGCATACATGCATACAGTACCTGTACATACCTATAACAACTAATATACATACACACATCCACATGCAAACACCCACACACTTTTATACACACATACATATAACCTCTTCAAAAATCACACTTTTACTGTACCTGGCTAACCTTCCCTTTTGCCCAAGTTTACTGCAAAGCATGGTAGAGGCTAATAGGCGGAGCAAGTCGGGACTCGAGAGAGCACATACAGTACAGCCTTCCCTTCATCCTCTGACCCCTCTGTATGCTCAAGGAGACAGTGATCAGCATTGTGGATTGCATCAGGCAATTTCTAACACATTCTCTTCCTGCCCCTCCTTCCACACTCCTGATGCTCAGGCTGCTTTTTAATGCAATTACCAACTTCAGGTAGGAAATCACTACTTGACTATGTTTTATGTGCCTCACTATTGGCTTGTTAATCTGTTGGTTAATTGTAAGGGGCCAGAGGCTGAACATTCACCAACTTACTTGTTGAAGTCCATTGGCAGCACAGTGGCTAAATGGTTAGCACTGGCAGTACTAGGGTCGTTGGTTCGAATCCCAGCCATGGCACCACCTGCCTGGAGTTTGCATGTTCTCCCCGTGCCTGCGTGGGTTTCCTCCGGGTACTCCGGTTTCCTCCCACACTCCAAAGCCATGCTGGTAGGTTAATTGGATCCTGTCTAAATTGGCCCTAATATGTGTATGTATGAATGTAAGTTAGGGACCTTAGATTGTACACCCCTTGAGGGTTAGGGACTGATGTGAATGTACAATATCTTTGTGTAAAGCTCTGCGTAAATTGACGGCGCTATATAAGTACCTGAAATAAATATTTACATGAAACTTTGAAAACATTCTTATATTACTTGAAAAGTAGAATCTTAATACTTCATGTAACTACAGTTTTGCTTTTGAAAGTGAGTGCATTACATTTTTCTTACACAGGGTTTTTCGAAATGAAGATGAAATATGATGAAAGTGACAATGCACTTATCAGAGCTTCACGTGCCATTACCGACAAAGTTAGTGATCTAATAGGTAAATAAATGTTATTTTATTGATTGTTGGTCTCCAAATGAGATTTTGTTATTATTTTCCTCTAGGAAATAGTAATGGGTTATTAAATGTTTTTCCACAATCATAATCAAGTATGAATAATCATCCTATGTTAGCCATAGAGGGCACAGCCTTGATATTCATAGACTCTGGATTATTCTCACCGGTTGTGTGCAAACCCTCAACATTATTGCACAAGATTCTCCTGCTCCTAAGAGACCTACAGTTTCTAAAAGGACATTCCCAATTTATCCAAAAATAGAATGGGCACTTTATGATGATCAGATTAGCCCTGAAAATATTTTCACCCCTCTGCGAATCATTGCCAATCTTTACCCAGTGGGAAAAAAAAGTTCACTTAAATGTGGACTGTGAAGGTAGTAGCCCTGCCATCACATTCTTGAAGTGATATTAACCGGTTGCCGACTAGCCAAAGTACATATACTGCGGCAGGGCGGCACCGCTGCGCAAAATCTTGTATATATACGTGATTTCGCATATCGGGTAGCGGGCGCGCGATTGTTCTACCCGTGCCGCCTATTACAGGTGTCAATCACCGGGTCCCGGCCAGTGATTACCTGACGGAGCCCCGCGATTACCGGCAAACAGTGACAGAGAGGAAGGCTGCAGTATTTACACTGCAGCTCTCCTCCCTGTCAGTTTCCAGCACACTGTTCTGTTCAGCTTTCCCGGCAGTGTGTTCCCGTGAAGCACACACCCCCATCTCACTAGTAAAACACTCCCCTCACACAGTTAACCCTTTGATTGCCTAAAAATGTTAACCCCTTCCTCCCCAGTGTCAGTGGTTTTGTTTTTTGTTTTTTTTTGCACTGATCTGATCACTGTATTGGTGTCACTGGGGATGTCAGTGACCCCAAGTCAGTTCCCCCCCAGTGTCAGATTGTCCACCGCAGTCCCGCCATAAGTCGCTGATCGCCGCCATAAATCGCTGATCGCCGCCATTATTAGTATAAATAAAAAAATAAATTCCAGCATATATATCGCCATTTGTAAACGCTATAACTTTCACGTAAACCAATTAATTTACACGTATTGGGATTTTTGTTAGTAGACATGTAGCAGAATATATTTTGGCCGAAATTTATGACAAAATTTGATTTTTACCTTTTTATAACTGGACATGTTTTATAGCAAAAAGTCCAAAATATTTTTTTTTTTGTCAAAATTGTCTTTTGTTTTGTTTTGTTTTTTTTATAGCGCAAACAATAAAAAACACACAGGTGATCAAATACCACCTAAAGAAAGCTCAATTTGTGGGGAAAAAAAAGATGTAAATTTAATTTGGGTGCAGCTTTGCATGAATGGACAATAATCAGTTAAAGTAATGCAGCGACGTAACACAAACTGCTTCTGTAACCACTTCCTGACCGCCTATATAGCTATCCTCCCAGATAGCATCAGATTGCCTATCGGTACACCAGTCATTACATTTAACCCCTTGATTGCCAGGAAGACTCTCATACACAAACCTTCATTGCTAGTATAGTGTCTGAACGGATCAATATCTTTGAACAGATCAGCACTATACCAGTGTTCACATTAGTATAGTGTCCCCAAAAATGCAGCATTAGCGGGATCAGCCCCGGCACCTGCCAGCACCTGCGTTTAGCCTCTACACTTAATCCCCCCTTCTCCCCCAGCAAGTGCAGTGTCAGTAGGTCACTGTCACTTGATACATTGCACACAAAACCGCAGTGTTTGCAGAATCGGGCCTGATCTCTGTTAGCCCTTGTCGGTAAATTTTGATGACTCTCATATTCAGAAGAGTGCCAGTACTAGTGCTGCGCTACCTTTTGGTGAACTTGGGAGCACCAGCGACCTAGTACATCCTGGTCTTTCAAATACCTCTTAGATTGTAAGCTCCCAGGATCAGGCCCTCCTAACGCTCTTGTATTGAACTGTATTGTTGCTGTGTTGTCTCCCATTATATTGTAAAGCACTGAGCAAACTGTTGGCGCTTTATAAATCCTGTATAATAATAATAATACCAGCACTGCAGTATGACTTGGTGGCGTGGTGAGTCCCATAAGTGTAGTACAAGCTGGTGCAGTGGCGAGCACACGTATTGACCCGCAGCCACCAAGAATTTGCACACAGGCCTGTAGAGGCCCTAGTATCCTTCCGGATGTGCTTGCAAATCCCAATTGGCAGCCCACAAATTCTGCAGAACCCGTACTTCCCCCATTCACTGCCCAACCTGGAATTCAGGTGGAAACAGCAAATTTATTTGTATTGGTCCACAGACCGGATTCGTCATATGCCCGTGTTCTCTGCTGCCATGGCCAGGCATAGATGTGAGAGTATAATGTGTTTTATGCATTCAAACGATAATGCACTCTCGTCCTCGAGTTGACCCTGAATTTGACCGGCTCCACAAAATTTGGCCGCTTGTAAATCGCCTTAACCAAAAATTTGCAGATGTCTATACTCCCCAGCAAAACATCTGTGTTGATGAGTCCCTCATTAATTTTTCTGGCCGCCTTGCATTCAAACAATTTCTCCTCAGCAAGTGTGCCAGATATGGGGTCAAGATGTAGAAGACCTGTGAGAGGACAACAGGCTATACTTATAAGTTTCGGATTTACGAGGGAAAAGATAGTCACGTGGAGCTCCCCGGATGCCCAGACTACATGGAGAGTAGTGGCAAGATAGTTTGGGATTTGGTGTCATCCTTTTTCCATATGGGGTACCACTTATATGTGGACAATTTTTATTCAAGCGTACCACTATTTAGACATTTGATTTCAATTTTAGAACTGGCGCATGTGGCACAGTGTGACCTAATGTGTGCCCACTATTAGAAGTGGGTGGATGCAGGGCGTTCTATTCTAATGGTGGGCATACCACACACTTTTTCTGGCAGATATTTCTTCTCTTTTTCATTCAGTCCACAGGCTGCATACAAAAAAAAAAAGAACATAGCATATATACCCAACAAGGACCAGCACGTACTGGTACATCACTGGACTTTGATTGGTTATACCAGGATGATGCCTACAGCTGAAGGCATCCTCTTGGTATAATTTTTTTCTGCCGGCGATCGGCTTTCATGTAAAAGCTATTCTAGTGTCTAGTTAGCTGCAGGATTGCTTTCACAAGCAGCGGAAGATGATGACCCCCTCCCCCGCTGCCTTCCACGGCCTTCTCGGCCAGTCCCGTGCCATCGGGGGAACCTGATTAGATAATGTAAGGGCAGAGGAGTATCTAGAGTCTGAAAGACCCCAGATTTCTCAAAAAAGAATATATGATAATGCCCATTGAAGTTATAGGGGATATTTGCATTCCCTGTGATAGCATTAAAAGTGATTTAAAAAAAAATGGAAGGGACAGTGTAAAAATTATTTAAAAAATCAAAATAACTTAAAAAAACAAAAACAAAAAAAAAAACCTCGCCCCCTTCACACGCGCACGAGCTTTGACCGTGTGCCAGTATGTAAACAGAGGTTGCAGCATGCATGTGAGGTATCGCTGTGAACGTCAGATTAAGGGCAGTAATTCTAACACTAGACCTCCTCTGTAAATCTAAAATGGTAGCTTGTAAAGGCTTTTAAAACGTTGCCTATGGATATTAAAATTGTATGCAGTTTGTCGCCATTGCACGGGGCATGCACAGTTTTAAATCATGTCATGTTTGGTATCTATTTACTCGGCATACCGTCATCTTTTATATTTTACCTAATAACTCACCAATATATTGTGTGTTTTGTGCATTAAAAGTAAAAAAAGTGTGTTTTTTTTTTTTTTTTTTTTTTTATTTGCTTTTGAAAAATCGCTTCATGAGTACGATGTGGCATAAAAAATTGTAGCACCCACCATTTTATTCACTAGGGTGTCTGCTTTAAACAAATATATAATGTTTGGGGGTTTAAATTCCTAGCAAAAAATACTGATTTTTTTCATGTGAACAAAAAGTGTCAGAAAAGGCTTGATCTTCAGGTGGTTAGAAGAGTGAGTGATGTATGGCATAATGTTCTAGTGCTGGGCATAAAATGCCCCCCCCAAAAACGACCCCTTTTTGGAAAGTAGACACCCCAAACTATTTGCTTAGAGGTATGTTGAATCAATAGAAGAATTTATTTTTTTACCACAAGTTTTTGGAAAATGACAAAAAAAATTTTTTTTGTACACAGAATTGTCACTTAAATGATTTACTGCTCACACATGCCATGGGTATATGTGGAATTACTCCCCAAAATACATTCTGCTACTTCTTCCGAGTATGGGGGTACCACATGTGAGAGACGTTTTGGCAGTCTAGCCAAGTACAGGACCACAAAATCCAATAAGCACCTTCAGGCTTTTAAAGGGCTTTATTTCCTCATTACACTTCCTTACTACCTATCACAGTTTCAGAGGCCCTGAAATGCCAGGATAGCACCTAACCCCCCCCCCCCCCAAATGACCCCTTTTTGGAAAGTAGACACCCCAAGGAGTTTGATAAGAAGCATGGTGAGTATTTTGCAGATCTCATTTGTTGCCACAAGTTTTTGGAAAATTTAGAAAAAAAAACATTTTTTCTTTTTTTTTATATTTCAAAACCTTGTGAGAAAAAATGAGATCTGCAAAATACTCACCATGCCTCTTTTTAAATTCCCCTGACCTTCCCCCTTACTTGGTGCAACGTGAGCACCCCGTCAGTCATTAGTGCCCTTGGGGGAGCATGCCCGGTTACGAGAACCTGACCCATTCTCTTCCCTGATGGGGTTGGGATTGGACTGGACGATCCACTCTCCTTGGGGATGTGATTGAGGGGGGTGGGCGCTGGATCTCCTGCTGGGGTGGGGGGGACCCATTACCTTTTGCATTGCTTTACCCTAACATTAGGTTACATTTTTGTATATTTTTGACCTTAACTGGTCGCTCTGATATGCTTTTTTTTTCTCATGCCTGTTTGTTGTCACTTCCTTAAGTGTTTTGTTATTTTGACCTCTTTAGTATTCTATGGATATCATTGGCTCATTTTTAGGGCCGTTCCCGGTGTGGGGTGGTTTCCTCCGACCTCGCCCCGGGGCCTCTCCCCCTGTGCTGAGCGGGTGGGGCAGCCTCCGGGTGTGGGTGTTGGATCTGACACTGATGATACTTCCATGTTTTGGCTCATCATGTTTCCCTTTCCCCTTCCTACCCCATCCCCTACCCTTCCGTTTCCTTTGGAGACTCCTGTCCTTCCATATAATATTTTAGCCCTCGGCCGCTAGCAGCCATGTGTCTGGTGGTAGAGCTCCCTCGCCCTCACATACCTGATTTTAATGTGGTCCACTTTTGAAGTGACTATCGTACTCATTTGCTTTGTCTCCTTTTCCCCTCTTTTCATTTCCTATTTCTTACTTTTTTTTTTCCCCTTTCCGTTTTTTTATTTTGATTCTACGTCTGGGTGTTGAGGTCCCCTTGAAGATATGGCCTCTAACATTGGGATATGAGTGGCCCTGGATGGACTACTGAATGACGCTTAACTTTTTGCTCCACATGATGACTTCCTCTCCCCTGAAAATTTATTTGCACAATATACATTTCTTTCTTTCTTTTTTTCTTTCTTCCTTCCTGAAAATCTATAATTTTTTTATACTGTATAAAGTTGTTGATATTGTATAGCTTAGGATGTGGTTTGACACTAACAATAGTGCAGAAATCGTACCTAATAAAGTTAGCACTCTTATGTTTATAGTCATTTTCAGTCAGTAGTAAAATGTTGAGTCCCCTTTAGCTCCGGAAAATCTTTTCTGAAAAGTGCATTGAAATAATAAATGAATATGTAAAGCAGTTGTTAATGCATAATTTCCTTAGTCCCTCTAATTCTTTGTCCTTCTCTTTTTCCAGGTGGAATGTTTTCTAAAACAGAAATGTCGGAGGTACTGACAGAAATTCTGAAGGTTGATCCAAACTTTGACAAAGATAAATTCCTCAAACTATGTGAAAAGGATATAATCCCAAACATTTTAGAGGTATAACCATAATCTTTCTCAGTCTTTACTAATGTTGTGCTCCACTGTAACCTTAATTTATAGAATCCCAAAGACTTATATACAAAAATGCATCTATTAAATCAGCTGCTATGTACAATTAACGTAAAATGAAAATGAACAATGTGTATTTACAGTAGGCACAGAATGACCTTTTCATCCACTAACCACAAAATAAAGCACAAAATGACATGCAGTTCCCACACATTTTCCAATAATGGACATAAAGCAACACCTTTTTAATTCTGCAGAAAAAAATCAGCCTAAAAAACATGCCAAAAACTGTGTATTGTGCATGTGTATAGGCACATTAAGCATTTATGGATTCCATTGGCCAGAGTATTCATTTATACTGACTATATAATGTATGGACACTAATGCTCTAATTGCTTTTAGATGCGTTTTCATGTGTCGGGCAGTTTTTTTGCTGCTCAAAAGCTTCTCTCCTGAACATACTGGTGATTTTTTTCAGTCTGTAAATGCCTCGGTGTGCATGGAGACATAAGCTAACGTAGAGCTTCTTTTACAGGCTGAAAAAAAGAACATGTCAAACGCCTGTAAAATATACAGATTGATGTGGATGAGGGAATCCTTCTTCCTGTGTTATTGTAGTCTGCCGGTGGGTAGCCTTCCATGGAGGCAGAATACAATGATCAGTGTTTTCAGCTATAGCCGGCAGCAATGATCGTTTGGCAAACACCTGACAGGCTGGTTGTACACAAGTTGATCAAGAGATCAATTTGTGTACAACCTGCTAGCCCATACATGGATCAAAATTCAGCCATTTCCCTACTGAACCAATTTTGAATGAATTTTGTTTCCATGTATGGCTGGCATGTTATAGTGGACCCTAGAGAAGTAGGGATGTGTTCTCTGGAGTGATTAATCATGCTTCTCTGTCTGGCAGTCTGATCGACATGTCTGGGTTTGTTTGACAGAATGGTACTTACCTGACTGCATTTTGCAAAGTGTGAATTTTTGTGTGTTGGAGGGAGGGGGGGATTATGGTGTGGGGTTGTTTTTCAGGGGTTGGGCTTGGCCCCTTAGTTCCAATAGAGGGAACTCTTAAGGCTTCAGCATACTAAGACATAAAACCTTTGGGATGAATTAAAGTGCAGAGGGATGAATACCTTTGGGATGAATTAGAGCAGAGGCTGCGAGCCAGACCTTCTCATCCAGCATCAGTGCCTAACCTCACAAATGCGCTTCTGGAAGAATCGTCAAACATTCCCATAGACACACTTCTAAACTTTGTGGACAGCCTTCACAGAAAATTTTACACTGTTAAAGCTGCAAAGTATGGGCCATCTCAATGTTGAACCCTACGGACTAAGACTGGGATGCCATTAAAGTTCATGTGCGTGTATACATCGGCACCCCAATACTTTTGGCAATATATAATGTATATTATTTGTTCTTCATACCTGTAGTAATCTCAAAAAAGAATAGTGTATTTTTTTTATCCTACGTTAGACACACTTACAGTGACACTTAATAAAAAGAAAACCAAAAAACAGTTGTGACCCTTGCCTCATTTCTAACACTGGTCTTTACACTAGCCTAGATCAAGCACTGATCAAGCTATTTTATCTGATCTTTTTTGTTTTTATTTTTCTGCTCTAAGAGAGAAGGATACACAGAACTTTTTTTCTATTCAAAAGGAGAAAGCGAGTGTAGTGGTACATTTTACTGACTCGTTTCCATGATAGCCAATCACAGACTATCTTAGCCACTGTGATTGAGAGCCAGTACTTCTGACTCAATCATCAGTGACCGCTCCATCTCCATGGTGTAAATATGCTATGGATTATGCTTCCAACACAAATGTTGGTGCATATATATATATATATATATATATATATATATATATATATATATATATATATAAGAATGTCCGAAGTACATAGTTTAGGTGTGCAGTACGTACAGAGTGCAGGGTTCAGGAGTATGCCACATACAGCTTGCAAGGTTTAGGAGTGTGCTGTGTGCAGAGTCTAGGCAAACTCATCTTCTACATCAGGGGTCTCCAGACTTTCTAAACAAAGGGCCGGTTTACTGCCCTTCAGACTTCGGGGGGGGGGGGGGCGAACTGTGGCCTTTGGGAGTAGAAAGCGTCCTGACGTTAGTGAGAATAGACAATGACCAATCTTTGGTATCAGTGGGAGGGATAGTGCCCCATTCTTGCGGTCAGTGGGAAGAATTGCGGCCCATTGTTTGCGTCAGTGGGAGGATCTGTTCCCCGTCGTCGATGTTGAGAGGAATTGTGCCACATCGTTGGTGTCATTGGGAGGAATTGTGCCCCTTAGTTGGTGTCAGTGGGGGGGAATTATGCCTTATTTTGGTATCTGTGGATGAAATAATGCCCCCAGGGGCAGAAAAAAAAGCAAGCAAAGGCCACGTTCGGCTCCTGAGCCACAGATTGGAGACCACTGCTCTACATAAAAACTAACTCTGTGAGTGGGTCCACATGCCGCTAGCTTGATTGGAAAATAGGGGGCTCTAATGTGACAATGTGGGTTACAGTGGAGCTCATCAGACGTGGATCTCCTAGCTTCCCGTCTCATCCGGAAAGCACCATGTTATGTTGAAGAGTAAGTGATCCTCTGGCAGATGGTATGGAGAGCCTGAAGGAATTCCAGTTTCTCTGGATCGTTCTTGTCGACCCTAGTACATCGATATGGTGTGACTGGTCGTGTACACTCTCTGGTAGTGGCCTCAAAGGGCAGGGCTTTTGTCCCAAAGAACAATCTTCCACCCTGCTTTGCCCTCGTGGGCATGGCAGCCTAGCTATTGAAAGCCTGGTTATGGGAGCCAGGAGTTGTCAGTGCTGGTCGTTCCTTCCATAATGTAGACTCTGGAATGCACTTCCCAGTAGTTTTCTCATTGCGTTTAAAATGGGTTTTGGGGTGCGACGCTCATGGTGCCATGCGCCTTTCTGTTTACACATCTCTTGGCCTACCTCCAGAGGGGTGTTGTGCATGGGCTGGCCTTGTGTACCATAATGGTCAGTTTTGAGCCCATGTGGTCCTTTTTTTTTTTTTTTTTTTTTTGCTCTTTGCTTCATACCATTTTCCTTGGATTCATCATAGGACTCCTCTTGTGCATTTGCGTTGCCACCGTGGGACCTACATATGGTTCTTCAGTCTGTCAGAAACCTTTGGGACCATTAGAGGATTTTTGTTTTCTTTTGCAATCTAAGTAGGTCGCCCTTCTTACTTGTTACCACTTCTGTGCACCAGGTGTCTTACTCAAGGATGGTGTGGTTCTCCATCTGTGTCATTTTCTTCCTTCTGGAGGTGGTATCCGATTTTTTTTTTTCTCTTGTGTCCACTTCCTTTGCACACTGAGGAGGTTGTGCTGCCCTCAAAGGATGTGGTATGGGTGGCTAGTGGGTTACTATCCACTGTGGCTTCCATCCAGAATTTGGATTACATTTTTGTGAATATAGATGGTCCATGAATAGGCCTGGTGGCCTCCTCTGCCACCATTTGTCGATGGATAAGGCTTATGTCTTGGAGGTCTGGCTCTCCCCTTTTCCATTACAGCACATTTGCCAGGGTGAGTAGTGTTTCTTTTGTGTTCCAACGTCAGGTGTTAGTGTCTCAAGTTTGCTAAGTGGCTGTCTGGTTGCCTGTGCATCCCTTTGCCAAATTTTGCAAGTTGTTAGTTTTGCATCTTCGGTTGCTTATTTCTGGCTGCAGGTTTTTTCAGCGGGTTTGAGGCTTTTCCCCAATGGAAGTTTCTCTTTGAGGGTTGCCTGTTTGGCCTTTTGGTTCCTATTTTTTACTACCCCCCCTCATTGAGGCACTGCTTTGTGACGTACCCCAGTGCGCTTGAACATGAGCATAAGCACGCACTGGTTTTCAGGTTCTGGAAATTCTGTTTACCTAACGTCACCACCCGCCCCCCTCTCCAACAGGCAGCCTCTGGACTATCTGGGCCATTTTTTAGGGGTGAGCTTGCAAAACTTCCCCACCAGTCTTGAGGCATATACATTGCCTTACGTTTTCCAGGAGTTTTCTTCCTGACCATAACTTTTCCACTAATAAAATATTGAATGAAGCCTCTCCTCTTTCTGCAGTTCACAATGGCTTAAATTTCATATTCCTCCTTATGTATTATGGTTGGTTCTGGAGAACCTGGGTTATGACCAGGAAATGGATGTGTAACAGCAGGTTTCAATACATGTAAGACACTTGAAAAACTGGATGGATTTTATACATTTCTGGTAGCAAAATGTCATAACCTGTCAGGTTAATTCTTTTTACGGGAAATGAGCCAACATACTTGGGACCCAGTTTCTTTGAAGGACAAGTCAGTTTCAAATTGGTGATCGATAGCCAAACCTGTTCCCCTGGTTGAGATCCAGGTCTCCCCTGGTTGAGATCCAGGTCACCCCTTTTTTTCATATCAAAGAATCTTTTATTGTCCTGTTGGGTCTTAGCGTAAAATCTTGTTGTTGGCGTGCAGAAATTCCAGTTGTTCCTAAACTGTTGGTACAGGTGTATTAGAGATCATATTGGGTAAGAAAGATGGCTTAAACCCAAAATTGCAAAAAATGGGGTTTGACCTGTAGCAGAATGAACAAAGTTATTGTATGTGAACTCTGCTAGAGGTAATGAGTGAAGCCCAGTTATCTTGTGTAAAAGAAGATAAACATTGAAGGTTTTGTTCTGGGGCCTGGTTTGTGCATTCAGTTTGGCATTTTTTCTTGAGGATGGTACGACATTGACAACCAAGCCTCTATTTTAAGTGACTTGCCAAGTTCTTTTCAGAATCTACATGTTAACTGAACCCCCCCCCACCCCCACCCTATCAGAGGTTATACTTTGAGGAACCCCTTGTAGTCTTACTACTTCCTTGACAAATGCCTGTGCCTGTTCTACTGCAGCTGGTGTTCCAATCATTATCACGAAGTGCGTCATCGTAAATAACCGATCATTTATCACAAAATTGGTGTGAAGTTTTCAGACCCTGGAAGTTCAAGGATAAAATCCATGTTAATCATTTCCCATGGCTTGCTAAGAATGGGCAAAGGCCTTCGTTAGACCCCAAGATATCGTATTGTCACACTTGTTTCAGGAACAAATTTCACAGGCCCCTACATAGCCCTGACAGTCAGATCTTAAGCCAGGCCACCAAAAGGTCACTGCAAGAATTCCAAGGTCTTGCGTTGTTCAAAATGCTCAGCAAGGGAATGGTCCTAGCACAGATTCGGGATTACCTGACTCAAACTTCAGGGCACAAACACCTTTTGCTCATGAAGGCACAAGCCATCCTTCTCCTGCAACTCGCATGGTGGACCGTCTTCCTTCGAAGCTTGCTTAATCACTTGCCTACTGGGCACTTTTGCCCCCCTGGTGCCCAGGCCAATTTTCAGCTTTCAGTGCTGTCGCACTTTGAATGCCAATTGCACAGTCATGCAAAATTGTACCTATTTTTATCATTTTTTTCACACAAATAGAGCTTTCTTTTGGCGGTATTTATTCGCCAATGGGTGTTTTTATTTTTTGCACTATAAACAAAAAAAGAGCAACAAATTTGAAAAAAACGTTTTTCTTTTATTTTGTTTCTATTGTAAAATTTAGCAAACGGGTAATTTTTCTCCTTCACTGATATACATTGATGAGGCTGCACTGATAGACAGCACTGATGGGTACCACTGATGGGCATTGATGAGGTGGCACGGATAGGTGGCACTGATGAGGCAGCACTGGTGGGCATTGATGAGGAGGCACTGATGATGCTCTACGATATGCAGCAATGATGGACACTGATAGGCGACAGTGATGGGCACTGATGGGCGGTGCTGCCTGGTAGCACTGACTAGCGGCACTGCTGGGCAGCACTGGTGGGTCAGAGAAGTATCTCTGCACATGCTCAGTTTTCAGTGAGTTTCTATGCTGAGCCATTTCCTCCTCATCACATCTGAGCAGTCCATGTGACTATAGGGTCACACATGTGGACTTAAATGACAGCCTACTCCCTCTCTCCTCCTCCATGCCCACTAACCAGCTAAACACATGGGGCAGGATATTAGATGTGGGTTAATGGCAGAATCGCCTCCCTTCTATTCTAAGACACAGGCTGGAGGAGCATGCCACAGCCTGTGATTGGCATAAATCCACCCACTCCATGTTATTTCCACAAAATAATAAATATTTGATTTCAAATATATATTTGTATGCCAATTTAAAACCGTTTATTGATATTTATTTTTACTCAGTATTCCAAAGGCTGTTTTTTTATTATGAGCATGTGGCCAGCTGCAGAGGACCAGACGCTCCTCCTGCTTATGTTTCCCTGTAGAAAGGCAGGGAAAGATGTGGATCATGTGACAGCTGTATATCCGTTATGAAAAAGGTACTTAGATTTTTTTTTTAAATTAAAATAATTACAGTGCCATCATCCACATACAGAAATAGAAAAATATAATGTAAATTAAACTGTGTGTAGTATCACTTTAAGCTGTGACACTAAGTCTCTTTGGAGTAAGAGAAAACTCTGGAGACAGAATATCAGGCTGGATAAACTCTGTTTCCTCTAGGAACGTGCATGACAGAGCATCAGGTTTACCGTTTTTTTAACCTGGGTCTATAGGTAATAAGAAATGAAAAATTATGAAAAGAACAAGACCCATCTAGGCTGGTGGGTTCGTAAACTTTTGGCTGTATGGAGGTACTCCAGATTCTTGTGATCTGTGAAAATCTGAATTGGATGACTAGCTCCCTCAAGCAGGTAACACCAGACTTGATGGCAAGCAATTCACAATCCCCTACATTGTAATTCTTTTCCGGGGGACTAAGTTTCCTTATAGCATTTACTTCTCACCCTGGTGTGACAGGATGGCACCAACTGCATTTTCCGAAGCATCCACTTCAAGGACAAAAGGCAGAGCAGGATCTGTAGAATCGGTGCAGATGTGAATAGAGCTTTTAATTTGCAAGCTGTGCTGCTGGTGTTCACTGAAACCAAGTATTCTGTTTGGTGGGATAGGTAATGGGGCTGATATTGGCTGAAGAGTTCCTGATAAATTTACAGAAACAATTTGCAAAACCAATAAATCTCTGGACCCCCTTACAATCTGCTGTAGTGGGTCAGTTGAGAATGGCACAACCTTTCTGTGGATCCATTCAGATTCCTGAGGTTGAGGTAATCACTCCCAGGAACTGGATTGTCTCCTTCTCAAACCTGCATTTCTCAGCTTTAGCAACTGGAGTTCCCGGGGATGACTAAGAACCTTTTTAACCTGCAGCCAGTGTTCTTCCAAGGATGGAGAAAAAAATTAGAATATCATCAAGGTGGATGATCATAAAAAGATCAAGAAAGACACAAAATGTTGAAAAGTAGCCAGGTCATTGCACAGTCCAAAAGGCATCCCTAAGTATTTAAAATGCCCAATGCCAACGCGGAATGGCTGTTTTCCATCCATCCCCTTCCCGAATGCTGATTAGATTATATACTGACTGCAGGTCAAGTTTTGTATAAAGCTTTGCTGTTCTGAAGCAATGAAAGAGTTCTGAAGCAAGGGGCCGGAGGGCACTTGCCTTTGACTATTATTTTGTTCAGTTCTCCACAGTCCACACAGGGCCTCAGGGTGTGATCCTTCTTTTCCTCGAAAAATATACCGTCCCCTGTATGGGAAGTGGACAGGCGAATAAACCCCCTTTCTGTGTTCTCATCAATGTATTGCCGCAAGGCCTCAAGTTCAAGTTATTATTATACAGGATTTATATAGCTCCAACAGTTTACACAGCGCTTTACAACATAAAGGCAGACAATACAAAGTCTGCATAGTTACAATACAATACATAGTTACAATACAAATTAATACAAGAGGATTCTGAGGGCCCTGCTCGTTAGAGCTTACAATCTAAGAGGGAAGTTATGACAAGGGGGATATATACTCCCAAACAAAACTTTGGCTCCTGGTAACAGCTCAATCGGACAACCGTATGGCCAAATGGGGTGGTAATATTTTGGCCTTCTTCTTGTCAAAGACATAGAAGAAGTCATGATATACAGATGGAGCATGTTGAGAAGCTGGTGTCTCTGGCTGTAGTTCCATTAAGGCATCTGAGTCTGTGGAAATACTTGATAGACAGTGCTGCAAACAATAAGGGGTTGGAAACGTTACTGTCCCTAGTTTCCAGTTTATTTGAGGATTATGTGTTTGCAACCATGGAATACACAGAATGGCAGAAAATGTGATGAAATAATGTTTAAGTTCAAGTACTCCATATGGCCCAAAGGAGATACAGCTAACAACGGCCAAGTATCATGAGTGATTCAGCCTGGTCTATGGTTTGATCCATCAGCCAGTTTGTTTTTCAGATGTTGGTCCTTGGTTTGCAGTGGGAATTGATGTTGCTTGGCAAAGGAACAGTTTGTAAAACTACATGCAATCCATAATTGACTGAGGTTGAATACCTTTCCCAGTTAGCTGTAGAGAAAAAGATAATCTGAGATGAGTTGAGTTACTTTTTACAAGGTTGCTGGAAGTATCAGGAGCGAGGTTTTGCAGATCAGTTTTGCAGATAGTGACTGCAACACGACCGTAAAAGCCTAGGTTGTTGCACCAAGCAACAAAGTTTTTTTCCTTCGGGAGACAGAGGTTACCAGATTAGTCCCAATTGCATGGGTTCTACTGTAGAAGAAGGCAGCCCTGAAGCTGGACCTGGTGGCACAGGAACAGCGGGTACTTGTGGCAATGTCTGGGTGGATCGTGAGTTGCCGAATCTTTTCGCTCCCCTCGGATACTGCGATCAAGTTGACTATCGATTTGAATTAGATCTGAGAGTGAGGTTGGATATAATCTGGCAGGTTCATCTTTAAGAGTCTCTGAAAGTCTCTGTTGGAACTGGTACTGCAAAGCTGCATCATTCCAGGCTGTTTCGGGACTCCATTTGTGGAGTTCGACCACATAGTCTTCCACAGACCAACATCTTTGTAGGAGGGTATGCAAGGTAGTCTCTTCTGTGGAGGGTTGTTGGGGGGCCTTGAAGCTCTGGGCAAAAGTCTCAAAGGAGGAGGAAACCAACTTTATGACAGGACAGGCCTGCTTAAGGAGAAAATAAGCCCAAGACTGTGGTTCTTCCAGCAGAAAGGAAATAATGAAGTCCACCTTGGTGGATTCAGCAGATAAAGTATGGTTGTAGCAAAGTGGGGTTGGCAAGCATTGTGGAATGCCAGAAATTTAGCCTGACAAGCATTTTGGAGTGGGTACAAGCTTCGGAGGAGGGACCACTACAGTGAGTGCAGGAACTGAAATTGAAGTGGAAGCTTATTCACCAGTGGCTGAAGATGCAGTGGTCAATTTGCAGACGGGACCTTTCAAGCTGGAGATAACTCTTTGAGTCCAGTCATTACTTGAATTAGAGTTGTGATCTGCTGGCATAGCACTTCCAAAAGAGAGGTACCTCCTCCAGTCTCAACCATGGCTGACTGGTACTATCATGTACCTGGTGATGACTGGAATGTTTTGGAGGCCTCTCTTGTGGCAGATAGAGTGTGAGAACACAGAGTGGCATGAGTGCCAGAGTAGCTGGCTGGTGAAGTCCACTCTTTAGGAGGATGAAGCTGGGAGTCGTAGTCCTCAGGACAGGATGCTGAAGCAGCTTGGCACCAGAGCAGGAGATGGTAGCAGAGCTGGTATGCCGGCAATGACCAGCGACAACCAAGCAATGAGGGACCGAGACAGCAGACAGAGTAAGTCCAAGAAGCAGGCTAAAATCGGTAATAGCCGGACGGCACAATACAGAATCAGCAGCCAAAGACTAGTCCAGTAAACAGGCTGAGCTCAGAGTGATCACATGCGGGTTAATGCGGGAGCAAAGGCAAATGCCAGAGGAAAGCCGGGTCATACACATGTAAGCAGGTACAATGGATCAGGTGTCAAGAATACAAGTAGAAGCTGAGGACCATTCAGAAACCACTCAAGGTGACAGACTATACCAAAAAATAGAAGAAATGTGGGTACTCACAGTACCTATACATACAGTGGTCTAGTCACTTCTTTTGTGTTGCCGTAATAACCATAACTAGCATATAGAAAACAATAGTACCCACCAAGGGGGTAAACCCCATGAAAAGGTAAAAAGCAGTTAATAGAACGGCATCTGAGACCTACTGTTATCAAAATTTTATTAACATAGTAAAACGTTAAAAGTAAATAGGACAATAGGTACAAGGTACTTTGTGTGATGATCGCGCGTCAAACCCCAGACCTTCTCACCAAACTTGTGACCGAAGGACTAGCCAATCTAATACCGTGATGTCACGTGCCTAACAATGCCACGCCCAGCTGCACCCTGCACACCGATTTTCCAGCTAATTTGACCACGATCGATGCACCTGCAGCCTGGGAGCGTTTGTTACTGGGTCAGGTTAATTATGCAATTAACCCTTCACACTGCCACCACCTCCTTTTTCTACAGAGAAAGAGGAAATATCTGCAATACACTTGGATAATTGGTTAATCGTGGGTATACCACTATCACCGCAGACAGGTTATACAGAGGGTTAAACACTCATAGTAGCATTCTTCAGCGGCATAAATTTGTAAGTTGCAATAAAGAGCTATAGAAACAGTTCAACACTTCCAGAAAGTAGGATTTATTACTAAAAGGTCAAAAGGGTGCAATAAAAATATTTACAGAAAAAAGATGATATAGATAGAGATATATATATATATATATATATATATATATATATAATTTATATTATATATGTGTATATACAGAGCACAACAGCACAGCAAACCGATAACGGAAAGGAAGTTTAGGTAAATAAGTGCTTGCCAAAAGCTGCCTGGGGTTAAGCAGTTTCAAGTATGATGAGCTCAAAAAAGGATTTCTGGTCTCTCACTCAGTTTCGTTGCTACAGCGAGATTCTCCTTTTTCTGTCTTTGCGAGATGTTAACCGCAGGAGATCCTCACTTCTCTCTCTCACACCCAAAGCATAACAGCCTCTTTTCTACAAAAATCAATTGGTATCTTCTTACAACAGACAAGCCAATTACCTTTTAGGTCAGTCACCTAAAGTGTCTTTATGAGTATAACACTCAAGACACTTCTTAAACCAACATCATCGCGCCAATATAATTAGATAATGAGTATAAAACATTAGGTGCTGCTTTTAATAATAATACACTGTAAAAAATAAATATAATAAACCAAATAACCACAAATAATAACGCAATCCTAAACCAAATCAAATAAATATGTCCACCACCATATATATGCAAAAATAATCAGTGCTAAATTATATATAGGAAGTTCCCATATAGTCCATTCAGAAAAGTCCATATATCAATGATCCTCAATAAAATGAAGTAATGAGATCCTCCTTCACCAATGTGATATCCAGTGCACAGAACACCCCTTCAAATTGCACACTCACCATGTGCTGGTGATTAAACAGCATATCAATTTATATCCAGCATTCCACCAAACAGGCTCCAGCTTAGGGAAATCCTCTCATATCCAATTAGCACGTGTGAATAAAAAGAATACTCACCATAGTGCAATATCATCCAGCAAAGATGGTTTAAGAGATGCAGATTCAGATTTTGAGTGGATGTCCTCCTTTAATAAGGTGGGATTTGAACTACAAAATCTGATTCTGAGGAGGAAGAAGAGGAAAATGATTTTTATTGATAAAAAGATTAAAGATTTACAAGTGCAATTGGAACCTATTAAAAATTCTGACCAAAGTGAGAAATTTAACATCCAGACTAAAAAACGTTTAGAGAAAGTGGCTAGAGATACTCAAGGAAAATTAAGAAATTTAAAAGGGATATTGGTGATTTTAAAACAAATAATATTTATTTGTGGCAAAACGCGGGTGAAGCTGCAAGCACAGCCTTCCTAAATTCTACAGTAAGATCTGAGGAGGCTCACTAACCCAGCACATCTGTGCCTAAGAAAGTATTGAATGTTGAGAAGGCTAAAATGGATACTAATAATAAAAAGGTTATCAACAAAAATAATGTTCATACTGTGAAGGATAATGCATCAACTACTGAACCCAGATCTCCAAGATTCACTTATAGGGCTCCAACAAATAATCGTTATGAACCATTATATGATCATAGAGATCCACCCTATTACCTACCCAGACCTTTTTTTGGGAACTGGAGGAGAGGAAGGGGTTGGGGTTATCGCCCTTACGTAAACCCCCAATCTCACTTCCATCCACCATATTACCATCCCTTGGGAGGAGAGAACCTCCCACAGGAGCGGAGATCTCTAGGGGTAAGAAGAGAAGAAGGGAATGTAGAGCAGGATCACAATATCAGAAAAAGAAGGGAGACATTAAATGGTATTTACAATTTAAGCGGAGTACAGCTGTTCCATAACGAGATTAATGTTTTAAATACAGGTTTAAAGTGTGCCATTAAAAGACCCATTAACAAATTTGATGTGTATATAGATATGCATAGATATATGAGGAAGTTTAATATGAAGAAATATTTCTTGGGATTGAATTTAATATGAACAAAGATTTGAAGGTATTAATAGTGGTTTGCGAAACAAATCTCTCTTTAATCCAAAATTTCATCTAATCAACATTTGGAAGTATTTAAGAGTTTTTGAGAGATTTGGAAGCAGTAGTTCCCAGAAAGAATGTGACTCCAAGATATGTACAAGATGGTATAAAAGCTTTGGAGGAACGTAAAGATATCAAACGCCCAGTTGACAAGGGTGGGGGTGTGGTGGTAATGAAGAAATCTTTTTATCACAATCAGATTGTGGAGATGCTGTCAGATACGAATACCTATGAGAGGATGAAGAAGGATCCCACAAGTAGGTATAGGGAAGAATTAAAAACTTTAGTTAATTGGGGCTATAGGACAAGAGTGTTCTCTAAGAGAGAAAAACAATATTTAATTCCTAGTGTGAGTAGGATTCCTATTATTTATACTCTCCCTAAAATTCATAAAAATAAGGAGAATCCACTAGCTCGGCCTATTGTAAATGGTATCGGTTCAGTATCTGCGAGATTCGGTCAATATTTGGATGTGTTTTGACAACCAAGTGTGTCATCTACTAAGGCATATTTACGTGACACAAAACATCTACTTAAATTTCTCGCTGGAATTCAAATTACTGGCCATTCAAGATTATATCTAGTTACGGCGGATGTGTCGCCTCTTTATACCATTCTACAACATGATGATGCCTTGTTAGCCCTTAATTGGGCTTTGAGTAGGAGGGCAGATTTACCATATAATCAAAACGTTTTTGAGAGACACTCTAGAATTTTGTTTATCCCACAATTACTTCTGGTACATTCATAGCTTCTTTTCCCAGAAGAGGAGTGTAGAAATGGGAGCCCGTTTTGCGCCCAGTATAGCAAACCTGTTCGTAGCAGAATGGGAGGATAGGTTTGTTTTCAACCATCAACGTGAGCAGGTATTGCTATACAAGAGATTTATTGATGACATGTTCATGATTTGGGCTGGTGATGGAGGATTACTAAGTTTTTTAGAGAGTTTGAATAATAATCCCAATAATATTAAGTTGGATTTTCAATATAGTGCTGACAGCTATAAGGCTGTTATTTTTTATAAACATTGGCACATTTTGAGGCTTGATAAAGTATTAGGGAAGGTTATTCCCAAGAAACCAGTTTTCGTTTACAGGAAGGCCCCTACTATTGGTGATAAAATAGTCCAGAAAATTCTGGATCCCCCTAAGACTTTGAAAATGTTTAAAGATAGAAAAGGTTTTTATTCTTGTAAAAAATGTACTGTGTGTAGTTTGGTCAAACATAAATTTAAGGGACTGGTTAAATTTACCTCCAATTCTAATCATAGGGAATTCGATATTTCTTCTTTTTTAACCTGTGATTCTACCCATGTAGTGTATGGTTTGGAATGCCCATGTGGCCATATTTATATTGGAAGGACCAAGCGACAACTTAAGGTTAGGGTACTTGTACACCTTGCTAATATTCCTTAAATGTTCAAGTACCATAGTGTATCTTTACACTTCAAGAAATATCATAATTGTGATCCAAACAATTTAAAATTTTGGCCCATTGAGTCTATTCCCAAAGCTTGGAGGGGATCCAATAGAATTAGGGAGCTTTCAAACTGTGAAACAAAATGGATTTATTTAACTAAAGCTTTATCTCCTAAGGGATTAAATGTTGAACTGGACTTAAATTGTTTCATTAGTGATGCATGAACTTTTTAGTTTAATTTATTTTATCTCATTTTAATTTATTTTGTTGTTTTATCTTAGTGTCATTTTATTTAAATATTTATATATATATATATATATATATATATATATATATATATATTTTTTTTTTTTTAATATATTTTTATATTATTAATTATTATGGATTTAAAGTGTATTTTTTGAGTGTATAACCGTTATTATGCTGATGGGTATTACAATGATATGTGTTAATATCTCGTTATATTAGTATTTGCACGCAAGATGGTGCTATTGCAATGAGGTAGTCGGGTTTATATATGGGATTATGTTTAGTAACAACATTACACCTTTCAGGTGTTTTATTGATTGGGCCAATTAGAAAGGAGGTGCCCTCCATGCACTGCTTACCACTGCCTCAGAAGAAGTCATTGGACGAAACATGTTAGGGTGTGGCTAGCCGGTGACGTCACCATGTACGCTGATGCACGTGTCCGGACCACGTGATCGCACTTGAGTGCAGGCAGGCTGGAGAGACGCTGGATACAGAGCTTGTAGCTCTGAGTATTAACAAACGCTGAGTATTTATATGCTTATTGTGAGTGCGGTTTTAAGAGGGTTTTGTACCTTAATAAATTTGCTGGATAATATTGCACTATGGCGAGTATTCTTTTTATTCACATGTGCTAATTGGATATGAGAGGATTTCCCTAAGCTGGAGCCTGTTTGGTGGAATGCTGGATATAAATTGATATGCTGGTTTAATCACCAGCACATGGTGAGTGTGCAATTTGATGGGGTGTTCTGTGCACTGGATATCACATTGATGAAGGAGGATCTCATTACTTCATTTATTGAGGATCATTGATATATGGACTTTTCTGAATGGACTATATGGGGACTTCCTATATATGATTTAGCACTGATTATTTTTGTACATATATGGTTGTGGACATATTAATTTATTTGATTTGGTTTAGGATTGCGCTATTATTTGTGGTTATCTGGTTTATCACATTTATTTTTTAAGCCAATTACCTTATTTGGGAAGAGGATTGTATAGACAGCCCCTTAGCAACATACACTGAAGCAAAATGGAGAACCGCGCCCCTCTGTGTGCATGATTGTTACACTTTATACTTATTTTTTTGTACTTGCAGTGCTCAGTTTTCCATGAAGACAAACACATACAAGGTGCATTAAAACAATGTCATAATTTCGGGCGTCCAGGTGGCCATTGAGATATTTGTCACAAAAACCCAGTGCGGACAAGTGGCTGCTTGTTGTAATTTAAACAATGAAACTCTAACTGGCCGTTCCACATATGCATGCCCCCAGGGGTTATGAATTCTAATAGGTATACGCAACCCAATGCTTTGGTGTATCAATATGCCAGTGCTAGTCCTAGTCTTGCTAGACTGGAGCATATGCTTCGACTATGTAGCTCAATATGTGTACAGTCTACAATAAACTCTTCTAAGGGAGATCTTCATTTCAATGATGAACAATGCACATCTGAAGGTGGTATGTAGAATGTGATTACAACAGATCCTCAATATAGATAAAGTAGATGCACGAGAGTGGACCAATATAATATGAATCCACCCAGTGAGCAGATAGTCCGTCAATGTTGGAATAAGTCCAGATTAGTCTTCCTTATAGTGGCAGCATTGTAGCAGAGCAACAAAGGAGACAGCAAAGCATGTATTTGCTAATATCTGCAAGCCAGGTAGTAGTACAGATTAACCACCTCCCGTCTGGCCGTTGTATATGAACGGCCAGACGGTGGCAGTGCAGGGTCGGGTGGCCGTTTATAAACGGCCTCCCCGCCTCCTGCTTGTGCGCGCTCCCTGGCAGCACTGCGATTCGGTACCCGCTGTGTCCGCCACACTGGAACACCGATTGTCATATGGGACCTCTGTGCGAGGTCCCGATCACGTGATCACTGATTGGCCAATCAGTGATCACATGCAGAGTAGTAAGCAAGATGTCACTTCTGACATCACTGCTTACTACGTGTGAAATCTGTAAATGATCAGAAGTCACATGGTACAAGGCTATTTACAACAGCCTTGTACCATGTGACAAGCTGTGACCAATCACAGCTCACACAGTAGTTCTCAATGGCTGCAGAAATGCAGCCAGAGAGAAGGAGAAATGATTGTTTTTACAGCTTGTATGGGTGTAAAAGCAATCGGTGTAAAAAAAAATAAAAATCTTCATCACCCCCCCCCCCCCCCCCCGCACAAGTAGTACAGTGTCACCATGGTGACACTGTACTGCTAGGGTGACAGTATGTATAAAAAAACCCATAAATATAAAAAAAAAATAAAATGTAAAAAAAATCGTTAAAAATTATAATTTTTGGTTATAAACTAATTTGGTTTTTTTTTTTTTTTTTAACTAAAAAGATAAAGGAATATATCTTGGCCAAGATTTATGATGAAATATTTATTTGCAAAATCTTATAAGAAAAACACCTTTTTTCAAAATTTTTGGAATTTTTCATTTACATAGCAAAAAAAAAAAAAAAAAAAAATCCCAGTGTGAATAAATACCACCAAAATAAAGCTTTATCTGTCTCAAAAAATGCTAAAAAAATTCATATGGGTACAGTGTTTCATGACCGTGCAATTGTCATTCAAAGTGTGACTGTGCTGAAATCTGAAAATTGGCCTGGACAGGAAGGGGGTAAAAGTGTCCAGACTTGAAGTGGTTAAGGAGCATTCAAAAAAATGCAAGCAGCAAAGCAGGTCACAGATGGTCAAGCACTTACAAGACCGTGTTCAAAAAAGTATTTTCCGTTATCACTGGTCGCCTCCACTCTACCCTTCTATACAAAGAGTCCTCATGGAGTGCAGGCTATTATGACACATCATGTATATTTCACACTGGTCAGTGAATTTTTTGCCTCTTACCACTCACCTGGTGGATAAGTGCTGCTCCATATCATGTCCAGTCTGGCAGCAATGCTTACGCAAGATGCTTGTATCTTACCACTTCTTCTGATGTATCTGGACTTCCATCTATCATTGGCCTCTGTTATATTATATACTGCTACCGAGGTTGTCACTATACTCAGTTCCTTATGCACCTGCATGTCAGGCATTTGGGAGCGTGACCAAAGGGACTTTACATGACGCACTGATGACATCAATCACTTGGAAATATGAGCATGTGTGCAATGCGAACAAACTTGAGTTTAAAGTGGTTGTAAAGGTTCAAGGTTTTTTACCTTCATACATTCTATGCATGAAGGTGAAATACCTTCTGTGTGCAGCAGTGTCCCCAGCCCCCCAATACTTACCTGAGCCTTATCACGATGGAGTGATAAGAATGACAGCCTCAGCTGACCCCCTGTCTCTGCCTCCTCACTGTCAATCGCAACCAGTCATTCAAGAGGAGGGGGGCAGGGCCAAGCCACAAGTTCGTGTGTGAATGGAAACCGGGAGCAGCAGTTGCTGTGGGGGCACCCGACAGGAGGGAGGGGCCATGAGAGAAGGGGAACCGAGGAGACAAGGATCCAGGCTGCTCTGTGCAAAACCACTGTATAGCATGTTTATTTTCCCCCAAAAAAATTAACCTTTAGAATCGCTTTAAGCTAGCACTGGTTTTCTGGTACTGGGTATCTGGTTTACCTCACATTCACAGTCTTGATGTGGTACATGCTCTGAAAATCTACCTCTCGACTACAGCCTTTTTTAGGCAATCATATTCCCTCTTTGTGGTTCCTGAGGGTTCCCACAGGGGGCTCACTGCTTCTTACTCCACCATTGCTCCAACAGAAGTCTGAATCATGTTTGTGCTATGATTTACATCACAGTCCCTGCCTCACCCCCTTTAGGGTCAATTCTCCCATGGTAAAAATGCAGGCTTTTACTGTGAGGTGTGGGAAGTGAAGGTGCAATGCACGTTTAAGTGTGTTACTTAACATTTGTTTTCCAACTTTGAAGTGTAAACATTTAATTTCATTCATTTTTGTTGTGGGGCTCAGCTTCAAACAGAGTGCTTGCAGAGGTAATCCAAACATCAGTTCGATTTAAGAGCTTCCTGCTGGTGTTTATTGGTCAGCGTTGCAGTAAAACACAAGCCAAAACAAGATGTTCTCTTGTAGGGGTAATAATCATGGTCTAAAACACATATGTTCAAGAGAAAATGATTACCACTTTCGCTTCCGGAACTGTTTTTGCATTTTTTACACATGTTTAAAAAATTATTTTAGGCCTGATGATTACACAAAACCCCTAAACATAAAATAATTTCTGAAAGCAGGCACCCTAGAGAATAAAATACTGGTAGTTCCAATTTTTTATGTCACATGATATTGAGTTCCATGTTCTCCCTGTGTCTGTGTGGGTTTCCTCCGGGTACTCCGGTTTCCTTCCACACGCCAAAGACATGCTGGTAGGTTAATTGGATCCTGTCTAAATTGGCCCTTGTATATGTGAGTTAGGGACCTTGGATTGTACGCCCCTTGAGGGTTATGGATTGATGTGAATGTACAATATATATGTAAAGCGCTGTGTAAATTGACGGCGCTATACAAGTACCTGTAAGAAATAATTGCAAAGGTACTAAAATTTCAGTAAAAATCACACTAAAGTAAATGTTATGGCAAACAAATGCAATAAATTACCCACATTTTTTGTAAAATATAAAATACAAGGTTGTGCTGAGTAAATAGATACCCAACATGCCAAACCTTAAATTTGTGTGCACCTTTGAAATGGCGACAAATTTCAGTACCCTATATTTTCTATTGAAGATATTTCAAAAGCCCCTATAGGTTATCCCTATACCCTATAGGTTTAGCGTTGTGTAGGAAGTCTGGTGCTAGAATTATTGCTCTCACTCCGACATTCGCAGCATAATGTAACGTGTATCGCAATCAACATTTTCATGCCTAGGCACCCCGACGTGTGCGTTTATGTTCATTAAGGGGGGTGGGGCGCAAAATTTTTTGGGAGGGGAATGGTATGTGCTTGGGTGTAACTTTTTTTTTTACTTATTTTTTTTATCACAAAGGGGACACAGAGTTCCTTTTGTGAGGATTTTATTGAGACATGCAGGGTCTAAAAGACCCTGCATGTCTCCTCTGTGATCCATTATACATATTGCAATGCAAACCGCCAGATTTCCCTGGCTATTCTAGCTGGGAAAGTGACAGCCATGACCCGTAAGTGACATCATGGACATCGCCTTCCAGGTCACACAAAGAAGGGGAGGGGAGCAGACGTTCGTCCGCTCTCCTCTCTCCCCTCCACCCGCCGACACCTGACATGGCTCTCCCCGGGCACGCAGATGGGCAAGCAGAGCCCAGCTACATGGCAAATGCGTGCCTGCGGTGGATTGGGGGGGGCACCAGAATCGTGGGCTGTGGAAGCAATTCCAGGAGTCTGTCAGTTTTATACACAATCCCAGTGGCTGCAGCCACTGGATTGTGTATAAAACCTCAAACTGTCAGGTCTGTTAGGCGTACAGACCTGGCAGCAAAAGGATTAAAGAGTAACTTCACTTTATTTTTTGGGGGGGGAGAATAATATAGCTTATACAATTGCAGCACAAGTCATATTGTAATTGAATTTTAATATAAATTACCTTTCCTTTTCAATCTGTAGCGCTCTAATTTTGTGTAAAATGCAATATGGGAACCTGGAGGAGTTCTGTATACAGATCATGTACAAAACACCCCCCAAAAATGTAATTTCCTGCTTGTGTGATTTGCTTACTGATTTTCCTATAAGTCCACACTAAGAGACAAGTCAGATTTTGGGCATCCCCTGCAACAAATATGTTATTTTTGGTTTGATACTTTCAAAGGGAAATCATGTATAAAGAGATGCAGGCCTTGCCACTTTCCACATTAGAGCCCTGCAGGTGCAGCAGCTGATTGATAATTATAAAATTACTCCCACATTGAGACATATAAGCCAACAACTATTTCTTCAGAATAACAAAAGTTAGGAATCTACAACATAATTTGTTAAAATCTTTGCAATATACATTGATCACCCAATGGGGAATGTGATTTTTTTTTTCCAATTAAAGTGGAATTGCTGTTTAAGCCTCCTAGCTAGCAGTGAGACTCCAGTGGGACAGGTTTAGTCACAGCCTGCTTGCATCCATTCCCAACAACAACTCTTTAACCCAAGGAAAAGACAAAGTATATCCCAGGTGAGGAAAAGGTGTGGCCAGTTCTTAACCCCCTGCATCCTGCTTAGAAATGGGAAGACTTTGAAAAAAAAAAACAGGAAAAATTGGTGCATAAAAACAGTTTTCTTATCCATTTTTGTTCCAGAAAAACTGAAAAAAAGTGCAAAATATATTCTTTTACAATGATAGATAATATATCTGACATGGTATTAAAGCTATATAACATGAAGACCTTAATGAAAGATTTCTGAGAATTTTTGTAAAGTGTTAAATTACTGAAGGTTCTCTCAGCTGAAGACAAGCAAATCCTAGAATACAATTCAGGTAACGCAACTTCTCAAACAAGAGAAATATGCATTTCTCCAACTAGGGGGCACTGCAGGGTTAAGACTCCAGTTTAGTTTGCTTGTGGGCGCCATCATGTACTGCCTACAGTTGGATGATCATTGGGATACAGTAGATGATAGTTTCTGTCCTCTTAGGCTCCAAGAAATTTGATAAGAGGCATGGTAAGTATTTTGTGGATGTAATTTTTTGTAAGATAGTAAATTTGTCAGACAAATTAGTTTATCTTTATAACAATTAAACGATCCATATTAATGTTCTCCACATCACAGCGTAATATTTCCTTATAGTCTTGTCAGTAAATTGTTTTTTCTTTTCCTCCTATTAGTAAAATTGTGAGACTAACATCTAGAGTTTAGAAAATTTTCCACAGTGCAAGAGTAATTTGCAAATATTGTGAGAAGAAATATTCTTTACCAAATTCTACAGGGATGACAGAACACATCCTTGCATTCCAGAGGTACCCTACAGACATGAAATAAAAATACTTTATGGAATTAACCACTTGACCTCCAGAGCACTTTTTGCTTTTTTTTTTTATAAATATTTTATTATAGTTTTTAAAAATACCATTTCCATTTACAAAAGCTAAAAAACAACCATCTTATTATAATACTCATATTTGTCTAACAATATATCATATCGACAATATTCCTAGTTTTTTTTTTTTTTCCCCCTTTCCCTTCCCCTCCCTCCTCTCCCATATCCCATGCCTCCCCCATATCCCATGCCTCCCCTCCCTTAAGCCCTCCCCCGCAGCCCAAATATTATTTTCTACTCGTTCTAAAAGAATATTTTAGTATTTTTATTTTTATCCTCCATGGCATTTTTTTTTTTTTTTTTCTTCCCCCTTTCCTTTCCCTTTCTTCTCCTCACTCCTTCCCTAGTACATGTATTCTGGGTATGAACTTGACCTTTTAAACTCTTCCCACTTTTCCCATCTTCTACGGAAAATCTCCATCCTATCTTCCTCCATGTGGTATAGTTCTTCCAATTTATAAATCCTCTCCATCCTTTCTATCCAATCTTTTACACTTGGTGCTTGTTGTTTTTTCCAAAACTTGCATATTAAACCAGATAGTACACTAATCCGATTTTTTTTTTTATATTTCTTTTTACTGAAAGCTCAGAACTATAAAGGAGACAAATGTCTGGTTCCTTTGAAACATTAACCTCCGTTATTTCCTGTACCAAGTTTACTATGCTTCCCCAGAACTTTTGTATTTCTTGACACTCCCACAGCAAGTGAAACATTGTGCCTCTATTCCCACATCCCCACCAACATAAGGGTGAATTATTTATTATTACTTATCCTATGTGCAACACTCAGTGTGATGTACCATCTTTTCAAAAATGTATATTCATTGCTACCTCCTTCATATTTACATTTCCATGAATTAAACTATAAATTTTCTCCTGTTTTTTCTCATCAGTTATTACTTCTAAATCCCTCTCCCATTTTTCTATATATTGTGGCCTTATATCCCTACTTAAACCAGTGAGTATCTTATATATTTTAGAAGTCCCATGCTTCCCATCTCCTCGGGTTTCTAGTAGGTGCTCAAAAGGATTCCAGTCCTCCTTTTTTTTTTTTTTTTTTTTTTTTTTTCTTATTGGTTTTTGGAGATTTCCTATAAAGTGTTTCAACTGAAAATAACGCCATGCATCCATTTTCGTGAAAATTTCCCCCTTTCTTTCCAATTCCCTAAGTGAACATATTTCCCCTCCCTTCATTATATCTTTTAATTGTGCCTCTTTCTTCTTTATCCACTTCCCCGTGATACTTTCTTTGCCATCCCATCTGTTTGTGTAAAGCATCCCAAACTCTAAATACATACATGTAAATAAACTTGTGTTATCTACTAATCCATGGTACTGAGGAGGCAACCAAATATTTCTACATAAATCTGTACAGCTTAATGTGTTTTCTATTTTTACCCAGCTTTTTCCCTGAGCGTTGTGTCCAGTCAAAAATTCTTGCCAATATTACTATAGTAATAGTTATAGTATCTTTTTATATCTGGAACACCCAACCCACCTTTGTCTTTGTCTCTACTTAGAATATCATAGCTAATTCTAGGCTTCTTATTCCTCCAAATAAATCTAGTCAGGATTTTTTTAATCGTACCAAAATACGCCTCGGGTAGTTTAATTGGTATCATTTGAAATGTATATAAAATTTTTGGAACAATCGCCCTTTTTATCAAATTTATCCATCCAATCCATGACAGAGATCCCTATCCTAGTTTCTTTAGTTCATCCTTAATCTCATTTAATAGTGGGATATAATTTGATCTATATAGATTTTTTTTATAGATACCGTCAATTTTATACCAAGATATTTTAATTCTCTTTCGCTCCAAACAAAGGAGAATTTATCCTGTAGCATTTTTTATCTCTAGTTAGAAGGTTTATATTTAATATCTCTGTTTTAGTTGGATTAATTTTTAAATTTGACATCTCACCATATTCTTTTAAAGATTTCATTAAGTTTGGCAGGGTTATCCTATCCTGTCTTGTTCCGTTCTGCATCTCCATATATTCTGACAAATCCCCATTTATCATAATCGCGGCCGAGGGTTTACTATATAATTTCCTTATCCATTCTCTCATCTCTAGGGCCCACTCCCAAAACTCCCAAGCTGTCTAACATATATCCCCAGTTGACTATCAAATGCTTTCTCAGCATCTATCGAGAGTATCAACGCAGGAGTTTTCCCCTTCCTACTTTTTTGTATGAGAAACTGAGATCTTAATCCGTTATCTCTACCCTCCCTCCCTGGGACAAACCCAACTTGGTTTATATGTATCCACTTCGGCATTAAATCTTTCAACCTGTTTGCTAATACTTTTGCGTATAATTTAGTGTCTGTATTTAATAGAGATATCGGTCTATCACTTGCACAATGGGTATCATCTTTACCTTTACGTATAAGGACAACATGAGCTTGCAGGGATTCCTTCCTCATTTCCATCCCCCTCCAAGGGCATTCATATATAGCCTCAATTTTGGTATTAATATTTCTTCGTATTTCTTATTATATCTTACTGTATACCCATCAAGGCCCGGGCTCTTCCCAGCTACCGTACTTTTTTCTTCAAAGATTTTATTAATTTCAACAGGGGGAAAAGAAGGGACAATGGGGATATACATTTCTTATACAGAAAATTGCATAGGTACAAAATAGGCATCAATGACAACAAAGACTTTACAAGAAAGGGGAGGGGGATGGTGGTTGTAGTGATAATGTACCAGTTTTAGTGAATAGAAGATGAGCGAAGCCATTAACTTTGGTACATACGAAGTTTTGACAAATAGATATGCATGCTCCCCAATGTAGCATAGGGGAATCATAATATAGGAATGTAAAGTTATACCGTATGAACGGGGGGGGGGGAATAATAAAAAGGGGTAAGAACAACAAAAAAAGGGGGAGAAAAAGAGGGGGCGCGGGTTGGGAAGGTCAGATTGTAAGAGGGGAGGGGTAAGAAGGGGTAGGTGACTCCACGGTTAGTAGCAGTAAATGGAGGGGAATGTGAGAATGGTAAGGAGTGTTACCAAAGTAGTTTGGGATATGTATTACGGGTCCGTTTCCCATTTGCGTATGTATGAGGGAGGAGACGTAGTGGTCGAAGTTGTGAGGAGGGAATACAAATATGAGATGAGGCCTCGTCTATGGGGGTCTTTGTGACCGTTCAAAGGGGGACATGGTGTTCATTAGACTGTTTGCTGTGATGTATGAAGCGTAGAAATGATTCAATTGTAGATACAGAAATATTTCGGAAGCTGGGAGTTCATGAGTTTCGCATAGTGAGGTAAAGGGTTTAAATTTGTTCCTGAGCATGAAATGGTGGGCCCGGATGAGGTTGGCTGAGTTCCAGTGATTGAATACATGCGGTGAGGACCAGGCCGGGGGAGAGGCTGGGTTTCAGAGATATCAGAGTAGAGGATTATGTGGCGACTGTAGAAGATAGCAGGATTTCAGTTTATTCCAAAGAAGCAGAAAGGGAGAAGTGATGGGGTTAGTAACTGAACAGCGGTCAATAGGTCTTAACCATAGAAGGTTAGCAGTAGATAAGGGGTCACACTCTATAGATTCAAGGATAACCCATTGTGGGATTTCGTAGGTAGCGTGATATTTCGGTAATTGTGCTATGTGTGCCGCTTGGTAGTATTTACTGATATCCGGGAGACCAAGTCCACCATTAGGTTTGGGGCGATATAGGGTAGAGCGGGGTACGTGGGGGCGAACCTTGCCCCAGACATAGGGAAAAATGCGATGCTGTAAGGTACGAAGATAATGGGCGGGTACTGAGATTGGGAAAACTCTGAAGAGGTATAACATTTTGGGGAGAACTGACATCTTCACGACTGCTATTCTGCCGAACCAGGCCAGTGGTAAAGAAAACCATTTGGTCATAAGCGCCATAAGATGGGGGGGAGTAATTGGCGGCGTAGAGATCAGAAATATTTGGGTTAGTTTTATACCCAAGGGAATAGAACTTTGTGACCAGGAGAACGGAAGTATCTGTTTCAAGTGGGCCAGATCATTAGGGAGGAGGGAAATATTGAGTGCTATTGACTTCTGGGGGTTAATTTGAAGGCCGGAGAGTGAACCGAACCTATCGAGGAGCCGGAGGAGAGTAGGAGAAGATGTCAAGGGGGGAGGTGAGGAAGAGTAAGACATCGTTCGCAAATAGACACAATTTGTGAAGGGTGCCTCCTATCTCGAGTCCACGGACATTCGGGTTGGTCCTAATCAGATGGTCCAGCGGTTCTATGGCTAAGGCAAAGAGTAGAGGGGACAGGGGGCAGCCCTGTCTAGTGTCACGTGAAATTGGGAATTAAGCAGACCGATGTCCAAGATACTTGATTCTGGCCGACGCAGAATATAGTTCAGGTATGGCCACAAAACTGTATCAAATGCCTTCCGGGTGTCCAAGGACAGGAAACAGGCGGGAATATTGCGAGATTGAGCTATGTGTGCTAAAAAAGTTGCGCGTCGGACGTTGTCTCCGGCTTGTCGAGTTGGTATAAATCCCACTTGGTCATTATGAATTAAAGACCCTATACACAAGTTGAGGCATGTGGATAAGATTTTAGCTAGCAATTTGATGTCTATATTGAGGAGGGAAATTGGCCTATAGTTGGACCACTGCGTGTCGTCTGAGTTCGGTTTTGGGATCATCGAGATGTTGGCTTGCACTGTCATTGTCTGGGTTAAAGATTTGGCCCGATAATATGGCATTAAAGGCATTAGTTAGAACAGGCGTGAGGAGGTGGAGGAGGAGGGCAAATTTTTTGTAATATGTGGTGGAAAAGCCATCAGGTCCTGGGCATTTACTGGGCTTTAAAAGCGTAATAGCATTTAGGGTTTCAGTTGTGGTGATGGGGTGCTCTAACGCTGCTAGTTGATGTTCCGAGAGTTTATGGAAGGTGAGAGGAGCCAAGAGGGTGTCAGCCTGGGAAGAGTCGAAGGGTGTGGAAGAATAGAGTCGTGACACTTCCAAATCATATATTTATAATTTAGGATTTTGTGTTTTATCATACTTTCAGTGCTGCATGAGTTTTATTTTAATATTGATGAGCAGTTTTGAGGTTTTTACCCTTTCATACTAGCTGCTCCTTTTTATATGTTTATCCAGCGCTCGTTTTATCTGATTGGATTTACGTGTTTTTTACCTCGTTATTTCTGAGCTGCAGGGTAATTATTTATTTCTCACATCTGAGTTAATTGACTGAATTTACTCATTCAATATGGACATTTTTGAATTTAGGTCCAAACGGTCAGTGATACCTGACGATGTTTTCACTTTTACAGAGGAAAAGAATGACCTACATGGCTTATTTTTACACCTAACTAATCACACCACCTCAGAGATATGCATTTTATGGGATATTTCATTCTTGGAGAAATATATAAAAGAGAATATAGTGCCAAGATCCCTTAGATGGGACATACCACCCGAAACTGACGACATCAACAGTGAAGCGGAATGGTATTTGTTTTTTAACAATATGGACCTAGACCTACTTAAATTCCTTATTTTGAGGAAAAAGAAAAAGCTAACCTACCTTGATACAGAAATCAATAAGACAAGGGAAAATCTATGCCATTTAAAGACCGTGAGGAGTATAAAACAGAATCCGAAAAACTCAAACTTCTTTTGGAGAAAACTGAAAAAGAGCAAAGAAATAAGAAAAAGAGAAAATATAATCATATAGGTCCCTCAAGGACCTATATGATTATAGGGAGAAGGAAGTTTTTAAATGGGAATCCTCAAGATACGATTTTGCTAGCACTGATAATGTTGACAGCAACCCTATCTCGACTGCCAATCATGAGAGATACAATAAACCTAGGAGGGATTCTCATAAACCTCCTAACACTCCCAACCTAAGACATCGTACACAATCAGTTGACATGGCAAAATGTTTATATAATGTACCTACTACTAACAGATTTGAATCCCTCAATAATGCCTATAGTCCCTCTACTGGTTATAGAAATATGACACAGCACCCCATGCCGGTGAATAGACCACAACATAGGGGCCACAATTATAGGCCCAATCAATATTCCAATAAACCCCAATATAGAGGGAGAGCATACTCGCCTACCGATAGGAGGAGACACTCCGTTAACTTTGACCAATATTCAGGATCTCACTCATCACATAACCAACAACAAAATTACTATCATTCCCATAACCGCACTTCCTCCAGAGATAGGAACTATAGTTCCAATAACACTTACAGGACGGGTCCACCTAGAAGTAGAGTTGACCCTCAGTATAATAAGTCCTCTTACTCGAATCAGAATAACCTCTATACCCATAACCATCCGGAACGGACTAATGGCGATTATCAAAATAGACCCCAATACCATCCAACACAACACCATAACCATTTTTTAGGGAGAGGCCTAGTATTAAAAATAAGACCAGAGGAAGACGAGGAGGAAAGCTGTGCAATGGACAAAAGGAGAACATAAATAAAGATGGCAAATTTAACCTTAGTTAACAACCCCTGACCAAAGAAGAACTTTCACTTCTCAATAAAGGCTTAAAATATGCCCCAACAGCAAAATTGTTTAAATTTGATAATTTATCAATATTCATAAATTTACTCGGCGATTATCCTTAAAAAGACATTTTATGAATAATCCCATCATTCGGGAAGTAACTAACCAAGGAGCATTGAGTGTAAAAACCTCTAACCTACGGAATGCCTCGCTCTTCAACCCTCCTGCCCATTCGCATATCAATATTTTTAGAAACATGGTGATTAAAGCTTTAGAGGGATTGAGAGTAAAAATGTAAATCACCACAACTCTAGACAAGTAGAGACAATTACTAATAATCTCCTGATAGAGAAAGAGCTAGTAATCCGCCCCGCTGATAAAGGGGGTGGGGTAGTTATTCTCGACAAGGATTATCTATCCCAAGTATACGAGATCCTTAATGATAACACATATACGGAATTACATCGGAACCCGCTCATTCCTTATAAAAGAATGCTAAAATCAATTCTCAAACGGGGTTTTGACGCAGGGATTCTAAATAAAAGGGAGAAGGAATATCTTTGCCCCACCGCCCCTAAATTACCGGTTCTCTACTGTCCACCTAAAATACACAAAAACCCGATCAACCCCCCAGGTAGACCGATAGTGGCATTGGTTCCCTCACTTCACGCGTAGGAAAATATATTGATTATTTTCTCCAACCGCTTGTCTGTAATACTCCAGCCTTTCTTAAGGACAAAAAGCAAGTCCTGACAGATTTGAAAGGCATTAATATACAGGAGCCTACATTCATGGTTACAGCGAACGTTGCTGCCCTGTATAGCAACATCAATCATGCCGATGGAATGCTAGCGGCCAGATTTTATCTAAACACGGCAGATGATATACCTAATGCCCAAAAGAAGTTTATTCTCGAATTACTTGAGTTTGCTATGAACCATAACTATTTTTGGTTTGGGGGAAATACTACCTGCAAACTACCGGCGTTGCCATGGGGGCAAAATTTGCCCCCAGTTTAGCTAATTTATTTACAGCAAATTGGGAGGAGGAACTGATATATTCCAGAGACTGGCCGGACTTATTATTCTAACGGCGCTACATTGACGATATTCTGCTTCTCTGGAAAGGCGACGAATTTTCATTAAACAACTTTTTTGCAACCCTCAATTTTAATTATCTTAACTTTTTAGATTTGACTCTTTTTAACAATGGGACTAGAATTCTTACCAAAAGTTATTTTAAAGCCACCGACAGGAAACGCTTTTTCCTAAAGACAGCTGCCATCATCCTCAAAGGCTAGATAGCATCCCGAAAGGACAGTTCTTACGCCTTTGCAGGAACTGCGATAAAATCGATCATTTCATGACACAATCAGAAACTCTTATGAAACAATTTTTAGAAAAAGGCTATAATGCAACTATTCTGGAGAAAGAAAGGATGGAAGTCAGCAATCTTAATAGGGAAGACCTTCTTGCTCCAAAAAATAGTAACAAAGGGGATAGAGTTTGCACAAACTTTTCAGTGCAATATAAACAAGTATCAAGAATTTTTTTTTTATTTAAATATTTATTAGTTTTCAACATATTAGGAAATTTAAAATCCACAATACAAATTCTTTACATTCATATATATAAAAAAAAAGATAGAAAAACCAAATTATTCACTCATTTCCCATATTTTCCTTTTTTTTCTTTCCCATCCCTCCCCTTAGCATATCTAAGATCCCTTCCTGGCGGGAAATACCTTAAATTTCTCAGTGGCATCAAAAATGAGTTAAATTCCCACTTGAACTGTTTGTGCATTCTATCCCACACTCTTAACACATTCAAAGTATACACACTCGTGCTCTTTTAACCCTCTATACTCTGATGGCACCCATATACTCCTACTTAAATTATTACCACTAAGTGAGTTTTCTATTGTGACCTAATTTTTCCCTTTTACATTATGTGTCCAATCAAATATTCTGGCCAAAATTACTGCTTTATAATATCTCTTAAAATCTGGAACTCCCAATCCCCTTTCTCTTTATTTCGAGTTATCACTTCATAAGATACTCTAGGTTTTTTATTTCTCCAAATACATCTTATCTTTTTAATCATCTTAAAATATATCTCTGGAATCTTAGTGGGAACCATTTGGAATGTATAAAGGATTTTGGGAACCACTATCATTTTTATCAGATTTATGTGTCCCAACCAGGACTGCTTTTCACCTCCTAATCTCTTTAGTGCCTCTCTAATTTCATTTAGCATTACTATATAGTTTGATTTATACAGGTTTTTATATGCCGAGGTGAGTTTTACTCCCAAGTATTTTAATTCTCTCTCTTTCCATACAAAGGGGAATTCCCCTTGTATCCCTCTTTTTTCCTTATTTGGAAGATTTATATTTAATATCGCCGTTTTAGCCTGGTTAATTTATAGATTTGACATCTCTCCATATTCCTTCAATGCCCTCATTACGTTAGGGAGCGTTATCCTAGGATTGCTGACATAAAACAATAAATCATCCGCAAAAGCGCTACCTTATGCTCTGTATTTCCTACACATATTCCTTTTATGTCTAAGTTTCTCCTTATTGTTGCCAACAGTGATTCCAAGGACAATACGAACAACAATGGGGACAACGGGCAGCCCTGTCTTGTTCCATTTGTCATCTCAAATGACTCCGACATCTCCCCATTTATCATAACTGCAGAGGGTCTCCTATACAGTTTTCCTATCCATGCTCTCATTCTAGCTCCCACTCCCAGGACCTCCAATGTATCCATCATATATCCCCAGTTAACTCTATCAAATGCCTTCTCTGCATCTACCGAAAGAACCACCACTGGAGTCTTTCTCTTTCTACTTTTCTGAATGAGCAGCAATGATCTCAACCCATTGTCTCTGCCCTCTCTCCCTTGATCAAATCCCACCTGATCTTCATGTATCCGGGTATTAAATCTTTCAGTCTATTTGCCAGGATCTTTGCATATAACTTCGTGTCTGTATTCAATAATGATATTGGTCTATAACTTGAGCACTGGATGGGATCTTTTCCTTCCTTGTAAATGAGGACCACCTGAGCCTGCAATGATTCTCGTCTCATGTCCATCTCTCCCCCCAAAGTGTTAAAATAGGCCTTTAATTTAGGTATTAACAATTCACTATATTTTTTATAATATCTAACAGTATACCCATCTGGTCCTGGACCTTTACCTGTCATAGAGTTCTTTAATGCTATCTTTATTTCTTCGTTTGTAATTTCAGATTCTAGAGAGTTCAAGAGATCTTCATATAATTTCGGTAGACCTGCGTTTTTTAAATAATTCTTCTTTTTTCCCCCTTTGCTATTTCATCTTTAGATGTTAAATCTTGGGGGACAATGTTATAAAGTTTACTATAATAATCCCTAAACACCTTTGCGATATCTCTCATTGAGTGAACCAGTAATCCCTTGGGGTTTTTTTATTTTATCTATATAATTCCTATTTTTCTTTTTCCTCAAAGCTCTCATTAAATATTTTCCTGTTCTTTCCCCCCATCTATATCTTTCACGTGCTACTAAAGTACATAAATAAATTAAAGACTCTCTTCTTCCATCATAATCTCTAGTTCTTCTCTTTTTCTTTACTTTCTGCATTATTTCTTTTGTTATATTCTTTTTATGCATCTGTTCAATCTCTGCTAATTCCTTTAAGAGCCCACTGATTTTCTCTCACCTTTCTCTTTTCTTTCCTGCCCCAATTGCAATAAGGATTCCCCTTATATATACCTTGTAGGCCTCCCACACCGTAGCCTCTGACACATCTCCTGTTTCATTTTCCTCAAAATATCTCCTGATCTCCTCTCCAATCTTCCGCTCAGTCTCTTGATCCATTAGGAGAGCCTCGTTCAACCTCCATACCGGCCCTCCTAGAGGCCTTCTTCCCCATCCCATTCTCATTACAACCGGGGCATGATCTGAGAGTGACATTACCTCTATTGTTATTTTAACCAATGACTCTATTAATCGATCTATCAGTATATAGTCCAACCTAGAATACATCTCGTGAACCTTTGAGAAGAAGGAATAGTCTCTATCTTTCATGTGCGTAATTCTCCAACTGTCCACCAACTGATTATCACTTTCCTCAGTACTCTTAGGGACTTACTCTCTCTTTGTGTTAAAGAAGTTGTATCCATTTGTGGGTCCAAACATAAATTAAAATCCCCAACTACTATCAAAAACCCCTTTCTGAAATCCATCAATCTCTTTAAAACTCTTTTCAAAAATAGCTCCGGCTTATTTGGACAATCGATATTAGCAACTGTACATTCAATATCTTGTATTTTACCTTTAAAAAATAAAAACCTCCCTTCCGGGTCTGTCTCTCTATCTTTCAACTCAGACCTTATATTCTTTGCAAATCCTATAGCTACACCCTTTGCTCTCTTAACTGGGGAATCTGCATAATACCATAATGGATAATATCTAGAATTCAGCTTTACATTTGATTTCAATTCAAGATGCATTTCCTACAGGAAAACCACTGAGGTGGCTCTATGTTGTAATTCCTTATATAACTTAAACCTCTTCCCTGGGCAGCTCAACCCGTTCACATTATAAGTTATAAACCGTAAATCTTCCATTTTCTTTATATCTTTTCCCTCTTCTCCGCCCTCTCCTCTCTCCCTCTTCCTCCGCCTCTATGTCTCTCTTCTTCCTCTAGACTATCCCCCCTAATACCCTCCTCTCTACCCTCCCTCACCCCTCCACCCTCCAGTCTACCCCCCTTTTCCCTCCCACCCCCCCTTCTTTTAATCTTTTTCCCTCACCTCTCGCTGTTTTAGGCTTGTAGTTTGCCTATAAAACTATTGAGGGTCAAAACCCACCATAGATTTACTACCTTGGGGTTGAACTCCACCCATGAACGGCCTCCCCCATCTCCCACCACCCCAGATGCTCCATATCTATTTCATGAACTCAACATGGTTCCACCAGGAGCTACTTCATGAGAGCAAGCAGAGAGAGAGAGGGAGAGAGAGAGGAAAAAAAACCCCCAAAAAAACACCCTCTCCAGCCTCTATCTCCCTCTCCTAATTAACTGCCAATCTTCCTTTACTCTGGCCTCAATATCTCCTTCCTCATCCTCCCAATCAGAAATCTCTATAATTTGTAAATAGTCTGTCACAGAAGTCTCTTAAATCCTCCGGATATCTCAAATAAGCTGTAACTCTGTTCTTCCATCCGATTAGACACTCCGGAATACCTCATCTATAGTGCACGTTTTGTTTTTTCATCTGCTCTAACAGGGGTTTCAGAGATCTTCTTCTCCATAGTGTCTCTGATGTTAAATCTGCAAATATCTGTATATCCATTTCTCCATACTTAATAATTGATCTTCCCTTTAATCTTTCTCCATATCTCTTCTTTATCTCATTTATCTCCTCATCTTCTGGAATTGGTCAATTATATCTCTCAATTTCTCTTCTCCATTTCCTTGTTGGATCCTTCCAATTCTAAAAACCCCTTCCAAATGAACCAGTTCTGTTTCTGGTCTGTCCATTATGGAATTTAGGATTTTACAAAGTCTCTTATTTCCTTTCCCTTTGCAAGCTCCGGAACACCTCTTACCCTAAGATTCTTCCTCCTCTCCCTGTTTTCCTGTACCTCCATCCTCTAAAGCAGTCTTTTTTGCTCTTTCCTAATATCTTTTGTCCTTTTTTCTAAACCGGAGATAAATTGGGCATGGTTTTTGATTCTTTCCTCTGTCTCCTCCATCCGCAATAACATCTGCCTCAAATCACTCCGTATAGTTCTTGTTTTATTGTTTTTTCTAAATTCTTAAACATATCTGCCATCTCTTTTTTATTTGGTGCTTGTAATTCACTTTCCAATTCTCTCCTCTCCACATTTTCTGATACTTGTTGGCTATTATATTTTGTTCCCAGGGAGAGTCTAGGGCTAACTTCCAAACTCATTTCCAGCTCACTTTTATCACCAATACCTTTCTGGAGATCTTTCTGGAGTCACATTTCCTTGGGACGTATACTTTTTTTTATCGTACCAACTTGGGATCCCTTTAGCCCACTACTTTTGACATTTTTATTCTTCATCTCTTCTGTGTGTCTTATTTGCTTAAATACAGGAACCACAGTGAATTAACGAATGCAAGCCAGGGAACCAGATTTTAATTCACACTTATTTTCCACTTTTCCACTATATTCTCCTTCTAGGGCTGCTAGTTCCTCCTTATCTCATTCAATACTCCCCAGGGAATCCCCCCTTCATATATCTTCTTTTTCCTTTTAAACATACAGTCACTGTTTAATCAATATTGGCTAGCGGCTAGCCACTAGCCCAAGCTGCTCACACTCACCCTCTGCTTGCTTTTCTTCTGTTGAGACAGCTACAGGCCACCAGCAGAAAGCTTCAACTTTCCATTGCTCTCTTCAGGGGGATTCCTCTGGGTCTTTTCTTTTTCAAATCCCACTCCCCTGTGTATAAACTTGGTTCACAAGGGGAGCAGGTCGTCTATAAAAAATTTAACTCGTGTGCTGAGGGGGGAGCGAACCGGCGTCTTCGCTCTCACTTCGGACGCCGGCCGGCTTTTCCCCTTCCCAGTACTCCTCCGCGGCTGCCCACATGGTCACGCCGCGTCTTCTCGTTCTCCCAGCAGCCCCGCACGTCAAGCCGGACTTCTCCTACGAGCCTCCAGCAAGCCCCGCTGTCATGGCCCGCCTTCTTCCCGCCGCTCCCGGGACAGCCGACTCTGCTCTGGACCCCGCCACTCTCAAGTAGGTCCCTGGTTCACACCTCTGCAGGCATCTGGGGCAGTGTAGATGTCTCGGAGAGTACCCGCTCTCCGAGACATAGTAGCAAGAATTATTAGAAAAAATTGGTCGAAACTAAAAAAAACTACCCGATTTTGGGCACCATCCTACCTGACCGACTGGAGATAACATACCGGAAGGCCCTCCCTCTGAGGAACATTCTAGCCCCAAACATTGTTAACCCTCCCAAGCAGCTCTCTTTATGTTTTAATCACAAAGGATTTTATCCATACAATAGATGCATGCTATGTGTCAATAATGGTATTCACAAAAAAACAATTAAAAATTTTCGCTCCAACAGTACCGGTAAGGTGTATGACATCTAAACGATTATCACATGCAATAGCACACACGTGGTATACCTCCTGGAATGCTCATGTGGAAAACAATATGTGGGGAGAACCACTAGGAGATTAAGTGATCGACTCAGAATATCTGAGCAATATCAAAAAGGGCTTTAAGGAGTTAGATCTATAAAATTCGATAACCGTAGGATATGAATATTTACATACCCTACGTTGATCGATTTTTACATGTACACTTGGGAGATCTTATATGGATATATACCCTTTTAACATTTTAACACAGTTTCGCTATATTTTATTATCTATTTGATTGTGACATTTTATTAATGTTTATTTCACTACATATTCCTTTACTTACATATATGATTGCTATATTTATCCTTTTAGCTATATTATTACATATTTTAATATTCATACATGATACCGTTGATATTTTCAATGGATATCAGAGTTTTATTTTTAGTTGCTTATAACGCACTGCGTGAGTTTTTTATACATCCATATTATATGCTTGATGCAAATTGATTTTTATATCATCTCATGATTTGATGTGTTGCTTATTTTTATTACAGGATATGTTTAATCTATGTACTATCAGGTTTACATGTGAATGGCTGCATTATTTATTACCAGCGTTTTTTTGTATCTAAATTTACAATGGTGGTTACGCTTATTGCATAATTTTGCTGTAACATACATGCATTGTATACCATAGCATAATTGCTAATGTGTTCACTTATACTCTCCGGACTTTCTGCTGATTATCCTGCTTTTCTTGAGAATAATCAATATTTAGCAGTTGAGTTAAGCTATTACATTACATCGAGTTTATATAGCGCCAAAGGGTTTGCTCAGTGCTGTACAATAGAGGGGGGGGGGACAATACATGAAACAGTACAGCAACAACAAACAGCACACGAGGGGTTAGAGGGCCCTACTCTTTTGAGCTTACAATCTAGGAGGGAGGGGTAGTGGTACAGGAGGAAGTGGCTGTGGGGGATGGAGTGGTAGGAGGAATGGAAGAGAACGGCTGTTAGGTGAGGGTGGGGTAGGCTTCCCTGAAGAGGTGGGTTTTCAGGGAGTGCCTGAAGGTGAGGAGGGAAGGTGACAATCTGATGGATTGGGGTAGTGAGTTCCAGAGGATGGGGAGGACCTGGAGAAGTCTTGCAGTCGTGCATGGGAGGAGGAGACCAGGGAGCAAGATAGAAGGAGGTCCTGTGAGGAGCGAAGGCTACGGGTAGGGTGGTACTTGGGAATCAGGTTGGTGAGGTAGTTAGGGGCAGGGTTAGTAGTTTGAATTTGATGCATTGGGCAATCGGGAGCCAGTGGAGGGATAGGCAGAGGGGGGTGGCAGAGGTGGAGCGGTTGGTGAGGTGGATGAGTCGAGCCGCTAAGTTCAGGATGGTCTGAAGCGGGGAGAGCCTGTGCTGGGGTAGGCCGGTGAGAAGGGAGTTGCAGTAGTCAAGGCGTGAGATAATCAGGGAGTGTACGAGTAGTTTAGTGGTGTCTGGGGTAAGGAAGGAGCGTATCTTGGTGATGTTGCGGAGGTGGAGCCTGCATGTGTTTGTGAGTGATTTGACATGAGCTTGGAAGGAAAGGTTTGAGTCCAGAATGACGCCTAGGACTTTGGCTTGCGGGGCCGGATTGATGGTGGTGTTGTTGTTAGTGATGGATAGGATGGGGGGGGGGGGGCGTGGGCAGGAGGAAAGAACGAGGAGCTCGGGATAGGTAAGAGGAGAACCAGGAGAGAGCGGTGTCTCTGATGCCAAGGGAGAGTAGTTTATTAAGGAGGAGGCGGTGGTCAACTGTGTGTCGAAGGCCGCGGAGAGGTCCAGGAGAAGGAGGACAGAGTAGTCGCCTTTGGCGGTTAGTAGGTCGTTAGTGATTTTGAGGAGGGCGGTTTCAGTGGAGTGTAGGGGACGGAAGCCGGACTGTAGTGGATCAAGAAGGTTGTTGTCAGTTAGGTGGGCGCTTAGGTGATCGTAGACTAAGCTCTCAAGGAGCTTGGAAGTGAGTGGCAGCAGGGAGATGGGTCTGAGGTTGTTTGGGTCAGTGGGATCCAGGGAGGGCTTTTTGAGTTTGGGGGTGATGTGCGCATGCTTTAGGGGGGAGGGGAATGCGCCAGTAGAGAGGGAGAGATTGAAGATGTGGGTGAGGGAGCCGATGAGGGAAGAGGGGGGTGACCAGAAGAGTTGAGAGGAGATAGGGTCCAGGAGGCAGGTAGTGAGGCGGGCTTCTGAAAAGACCTTGGTGACTTCCTCAGTGGTAGCAGGGCTGAAGGAGTACGGGTTACGGTAAGCGGGGGCCTTGGGTGTGGTGGGGGGCAGTGCGGTTGCGAGGTCAGAGGAGGGGAGAGATAAGGGGGTGATGGGGGGGAGGCTAGGTGGGGAAGTAGATTGCGAGTTGACTATGTCCTTACGATTGCGTCAATCTTGTGGAAATGGGTGGCAATCTCGTGGGCGGTGAGTGAGGTACTGAGTGGAGGAGGGGGGGGGGGGAGAGAGCAGGGAGTTGAAGGTGGAGAAGAGTCGGCAAGGGCAGGTGGAGAGGGTGTTAATCAGGTTTACGAAGTAGGCCTGCTTGGCGGCGTGGAGGGAGGAGGTGTAAGTGAGGAAGGCAGATTTGTAGAGGGAGAACGCACGAGGGGACCTGGTTTTGCGCCATAGTCTCTCCAGCGCACGACTGCGACGTTTGAGGCATTTAGTATGGTCGTTCTGCCATGGTTGAAGCGGTCTAGGTTTGATGTTGCATGTGGTTAGGGGTGCCAGAGAGTCTAGGGCACTTGACAGTGAGTCGTTGTATGTGGTGGTGGCTAGGTCAGGACATGACAGTGGAAGGATGCTGTCGTGTAGGCGGTCGGCAGCCGAGTGGAGGGGGGCCGGGTTTGGGTTGCGGCTGGTGATGGTTTGGCGCCTTGGGGGGGGGAGTTAGGGGAAGGGGAGACAGAGAACGTGAGGAGGTGGTGGTCGGAGAGAGGGAAGGGGGTGTTAGTGAACTGGTTGAGGGTACAGAGGTGGGAGAAGACGAGGTCCAGGGTGTTCCCATTGATGTGGGTGGAGGATTGAGTGTACTGTGTGAGCGCGAAGGAGGAGGTTAGGTGGAGTTGTGAAGTAGCCGGGTTGTTGTCGTCGTTGATGGGGATATTGAAGTCCCCAAGGATGATGGTTGGTAGCTCAGAGGAGAGGAAGAAGGGAAGCCAGGCGGCAAAGACATCCAGGAAGCGGGGTATGGATCAGGGAGACCTGTAGATCACTGCGATCCTTAGGGGGGTGGTTGAGAAGAGCCGGATGCAGTGAGCCTCAAAGGAGGAGAAGGATAGAGAGGGGGGGTTAGGGAGGACCTGGAAGGTGCTCAGCGGTGATGGGAGCAAGCCGACACCACCTCTGCGACCGCTCGGTCTGGGTGAATGGGTCCAGATGAGACCTCCATGGGTGAGTGCCGCAGGGGAGGTAGAGTCAGTGGCCTGTACCGAGGTTTTGGTGACTGCTAGGAGGTTAAGGGAGTGGGAGATAAAGAATTACTTAATAGTAATTCATGACTCTTTACCCGCTTTTCATTGAGTTAAATATTGGTATTTAATTGCCTGGATCGAATATTAACATGGAGACCTTAACCTTCTCCTGTCTCCCCTTGAATGGCATGGTTCCTATGTTTTCTATGGCATGTATGGTCTACAGTAAAATGGCCGCCGCTCGAGTGTTCTGGGTATGTGCGAGCGGTGGTGACAGACGGGACTGCACATGTGCGAACTTCCATATAAAAGAAATGTCATGAGTAGAGGCAGGCTGCCTTTGAAAAAGTGCTTGTGCACAAAACATGTCAGGAAGCCTGCCTCATTGACACAGTATGCTTGGTACACTTTCTTATGGACACCAGACTACCAGATTGTTACTATTTGAACATCATTTATCCATTGTGAGTTTATTTCATCTTTTCATTTTAACCTTGAACAAATTAAAAGTTACTACACTATGGGAAGTCTTTTTGTTTTGGCTCACTTCTGGTGAGTCTTTTCCACACGGATACCCATTGTGACCTGACTGAAGTTACTAGTGTGATTCCCCTGGTGGCTAATCCATCCTCGGTGCCGAATACTATCTGATGGTGTGCTGTCTGCCCCCCTGATGCCCACCAGATGACCTGATGTTTTAAGTAACCTGATGCTGATGACCAGGAGTTAGTCCTTAATACTCAAATGCGCATTCATTTGCGCTCTCTGGTGAGTGCAATCTATGGCCATTTATTTTATCTTTCACCATCACGGATCTACACTAATCAGAGACTAATCACATATGCACCTGGAAATGCCAATTGGGGACTTTCTTATCACATCTATACTTTACCACATGTTTTAGTGCGTATATTTGCACTTTACCATACACCATAGTGCGTGTATTGATTTCTGGCACCTTAATCTTTTGCGGATATTATATCTTGTTATTTTATATTATTTATTTATGTCACTATAATAGATAAGGTCATTGAACTAAGGTGACCCCCCAGTGTCCTCCCAGCTCAGCTCAACTCCACAGAGTGCCCAGCACTCAAGGCATAGGTGTGGCAATCCCGCCACAGCAGCCGCTCCCTGGAGATCCCCGGACCGACCGTCTCTCACAGCCGGCTCACACCAGGATTCTCCTCTGTCGCTCCCTGGGGCCCACACTCCTCCATCGAGACCACCCTTCTCACCGGTGAGTCTCGTTCTCCGGGCGGGACAAATGTAGGTGTTGGGAGCGGAGAGCCCACACATCGGGCTCTCACTTGACGCCATGGTCAGGCTCCTCCAATCGACGTACCACGCTACTTAAACTGCCAAGTCATGCAAAACTACTTAAATGAAATATTTATCATTTTCACACAAATAGAGCTTTATTTTGGTGGTATTTGATCACCACTGGGTTTTTTATTTTATAAAGGAAAAAAGACCAACATTTTTGGAAAAAAAAAGGAATTTTCTACTTTCTTTTTTTAAAAAATATCCACTACAATCAAATTTCATCTTTAATTTAGGCCAGAATGTATTCTGCTACATGTCTTTGGTAAAAAAGAAAATCCCAATAAGTGTATATTAATTGGTTGGTTTATGTGAAAGTTATAGTGTCTACAACCTATGGTATATACTGTATACTGGAATTTACACAACTTTAATTTTCTTACTTATCATTTTTCTTAAGGTGCTAAAATGCCAGGGCAATACAAACAGTCCCCAAATGACCCCTTTTAAGTCCCCTAATGAGATATTTCTCACACATGCCATGGGTATATGTGGAATTACACCCCAAGACACACTCTGCTACTTTTCCTGAGTAGGGGGATACCACATATGTGTGACTTTTTTGGGAGCCTAGCCGCGTCCTGGGGCCCAAAACCAATGACCACCTTCAGGCTTTCAAAGGGTGGGATTTCCTTATTTCATTTCCTGACTACCTATCACTGGTTTGGTGGGCTTGAAATGCCAGGTTAATGCAAACACCCTCCCAAATGACCCCTTTTTGGAAAGTGGACACTTCAAGGTATTTGCTAAGAGGCATGTTGAGTACATGGAAGATTTTATTTTTTTTCCTCAAAAATAACATTTCTTTTTCATTTACACAAAGTTGTCACTTTAGTGAGATATTTGTCACACATGCCATGCGTATATGCAAAATTGCACCCCAAAACATTCTGCTACTGTCACGTACCTGTATAGTGAGCCTGACGTGAAGAGGCAGACTTCCCGTACAACTCCGGCTCAAGGACTGCTGATGGTGAGACAGCAGTCGCAGGAGCATGGTGGGGTATGAGTGCATGAGATCAGTCCGATAATAGCAGGTGAGCTGATGAGTTGCAGGCAAGGAGCAGAGTTCTGATGTAGCCGTGCGGGTTGTATGGATACTCGAGCACAGTGTGCTGAGGATGCAGGGTCAGACGAGCCGGGTTCGGTATCGGTCAGGCAGATCAGGCTTACAGTGGTAGGAGGAAGAGTAGTCTGGTCACAGGCCAGTTTAGCTATGGAAGATCAATCAGACAGGAGCAGAGACAGAAGAATAATCCAAGACAAGCCAGAGGTCAGGGCAGGAAGCAATCAAGCTGAGAACAGGAACAGGCTGGTTGGGTATCATGAGTCAATTAGGAAACACGAGCAGGGAAAAGACCATACGGCAATGGGACAACTACTGCAGCCATTTTAAATAGCTCCTTTTGGCACCAGCATTAGTGACAGGTGCGTGCGCCGATGTCCAAGTACCTGCACATCTGATTGACTGGTAAGGACTCCGCGCATGCGCCTATTTGTGCGCCGCAGAACTTCACCTGCACTATGGGCAGGCCTTCCTTGACAGCTACTTTTCCCAAGTATGGGGATACAACATGTGAGAGACCTTTTAGAAGCCTAACCACGTATAGGCACCCAAAATCCTATGAGTACCTTCAGGCTTTTAAAGGGTGTATTTCCTCACTTCTTCACTATCACAGTTTCAGAGGCCCCTAAAAGGCAAAAAATGAGATATGCATAATATTCGCCATGCCTGTTATCAAATTCCTTGGGATGTCTACTTTCAAAAAAGGGGTGATTTGGGGAGGGGGGGTGCTTCTACTATCCTGGCATTTTAGGGCCTCTGAAACTGATAGGTAGTCAGTAAATTAAATGAGGGGAATTACGCTCTTTGAAAGTCTGAAGATGGTCATTGGTTTTTGGGCCCCTTACGTGGCTATGCTCCCAAAAAGTGGTGACAGCTTTGTGTTTAAAAAAAAAACAAAACTGTCCTGGCATGCCCAACATTAGAAGCTTCTGCCACACATCACCCACTCCTTGAAGACCAAGCCTTTTCTGACACTTTGTTTACTGCTATGCAAACACCGCGTGACATGAAAAATTGCATTTTATTCTCTAGCGCCTCTACTTTAAAAAAAAAAAAAAAATTATATATATATACCGTATATACTCGAGTATAAGCCGACCTGAATATAAGCCGAGGTACCTAATTTTACCACAAAAAACTGGGAAAAACTATTCACTCGAGTATAAGCCGAGGGTGGGAAATGAGGCACCTACTAGTCAATGTAAAAATTAAAGTGGGAGGAATAGTGCCCCATCATTAGTATCAGTGGGAGGAATAGTGCCCCATCATTGGTGTCAGTGGGAGGAATAGTGCCCCATCATTGGTATCAGTGGGAGGAATAGTGCCCCATCATTGGTATCAGTGGGAGGAATAGTGCCCCATCATTGGTGTCAGTGGGAGGAATAGTGCCCCATCGTTGGTGTCAGTGGGAGGAATAATGCCCCATCATTAGTATCAGTGACACCAATGATGCGGCACTATTCCTCCCACTGACACCAATGACACTTGCTGACCCCTGTTGCAGTATGGTGGTGCTGCAGCCAGCATATGTGGTTGCAGCAGCACCTCTGCACTGCACCTTTACCGGCTTTTCCCTCACTCGATTTTCGCGGGTCCGCTCGGCTCCGCCTCCTCGCCCGTGATTGGCCGCCTGTGTACCTTTCCTGAGCTACAGTTCTTTTTTTTTAATTGGTGTCCAAAATTGAACTGCATATTCCCGATGAGCTATTATTGATGATCTGTACAGTCTATACCTATTTTAATACAAGAGAGGATTTTGCTCACCGCAGCTTGGCATTGCATGCCATTATTAAGCTTGTGATAACTCCCAGATCCTTCTCCACCATTGATTCCCCCAGTTGTGCTCACTCTATTATGTATGATGCATGCATATGCTTAGACCCCAAGTGCATAACCTTACATTTATCAACATTAAACCTCATTTGCCACATAGTTGCCCAATTAAACAGTGCATTGAGGTTATCTTGTAAATTGGAGACATCCTGTAAGGACGTTATTCCACTGCACAGCTTGGTGTCATCTGCAAAGACTGAAATGGTATTTATAATCCCAATTGAAGCGGTATTTATAATGGTTCACTTACTGAATGCTACTAAAAGCTTAACAAATGGTTAGCAGCCCCAGACACAGCCCCAGGCTGCAGACCTCATTTCATCATTCTATATGTTAGTGGCTATCATTTGACAAATATGTTTGCATCATTAGTCCAGTTGTAGCCTGATAGTGGTGGACCCATTGAAAGGTCCCCTACCCACATACCTTCCTTTTCCCCCCCACTGCCATTTTTGCGTGTTCAGTGGAAAAGTTTAGTTGTTAGTTATGTGTACTACTTATGATAGTTACATATGTATATAAGTAATATGTATATAGGTTACATAAGTAATTACATTACTTTATTTTATACATTATGAATTAAGATGAAGACTAGAAGCTTCTGTTCTTTTAATGAACTGCAGTCCTATGTTTCTGCATAAATGCAATTAACCACTTGAGCTCCTGAGGATTTACCCCCCTTAATGACCAGGCCTCTTTTTGCTACTCGGCGCTGCACTAATTCAACTGATAATTGCGCGGTCATGCAATGCTGCACCTAAACGAAATTTACTTCCTTTTTTTCACACAAATAGAGCTTTCTTTCAGTGGTATTGGATCACCTGTGCGCTTTTTATTTTTCACGCTATAAACAAAAAAAGACCAAATATTTTGAAGAAAAAGAATATTTTTTACTTTCAGCTATAAAAAATATATAGTAAACTCAAAGTTAGTTATAAATTTAGGCCAAAATGTATTCTGCTACATGTTTTTGGTAAAAAAAAGTCCCAATAAGTGTATATTGATTGCTTTGTGTGATTGTTATAGCGTCTACAAACTATGGTATAGATGCTGCAATTTACGACATTTTTTTTGCTATACAGCGCTGCGCTAGTTTAACGGACAATTGTGCGGTCATGCAATACGGTACATAAATGAAGTTTATGTCCTTTTTTTTTAACACAAATAGAGCATTCTTTTGGTGGTATTTGATCACCTGTGCACTTTTTATTTTTGGCGCTATAACCAGAAAAATTTTTGAAGAAAAATTTTTTTTGAAAAAAACAATATTTTCTCATTTTGGTCATAAAAAATATCTAAAAAAACTAAAATTTCGTCATAAATTTAGGCCAAAATGTATTCTGCTACATGTTTTTGGTTAAAAAATCCCAATAAGTGTATATTGATTGCTTTTTGTGAAAGTTATAGCGTCTACAAACTATGGTATAGATAATGGAATTTACATAGCTTTTACTTTCTGACTGCCCATCACATTTCTTGAGGTGCTAAAATACCAGAATAGTACAAACACCCTCAAATGACCCCTTTTCGGAAATTAGACACCCTAAGCTATCTGCTGAGTGGCATATTGAGTCCATGGAAGATTTATTTTTTTTCCACAAGTTTCTGGAAAATGACAAACTTTTTTTTTTTTTTTTTACACGAAGTTGTCATTCAAATGATTTATTTCTCACACAAGCCATGGGTATATGTGGAATTACACCCCAAAATACATTCTGCTACTTCTACTGAGTATGGGGATACCACATGTGTGAGACTTTTTGGGAGCCTAGCCACATACAGGAGCCTGAAATCCAATGACCACTTTGAAAGCCTGAAGGTGGCGTAACTTCCTCATTACACTTCCTCACTACCTATCACAGTTTCAAAGGCCCTGACATGCCAGGATAGCCCCAACCCCCCCCCCAAATGACCCCTTTCTGGAAAGTAGACACCCCAAGGAATTTAAAAAGAGGCATGGTGAGTATTTTGCAGATCTCATTTTTTCTCACAAGGTTTTGAAATATAAACAAAAATAGAAAAAATGTTTTTGTTTTTTTTCTTCATTTTCCAAAAACTTGTGGCAACAAATGAGATCTGCAAAATACTTATTGTGCTTTTTATCAAATTCCTTGGGGCGTCTACTTTCCAAAAAGGGGTAATTTGGGGGGTTAGGTGCTATCCTGGCATTTCATGGCCTCCGAAACTGTGATAGGTAGTCTGGAAGTGTAATGAGGAAATAAAGCCCTTTAAAAGCCTGAAGGTGCTTATTGGAATTTGGGGTCCTGTACTTGGCTAGACTGCCAAAAAGTCTCTCACATGTGGTACCCCCATACTCGGCAGAAGTAGCAAAATGTATTTTGGGGAGTAATTCCACATTTAACCATGGCATGTGTGAGCAGTAAATCATTTAAGTGACAATTTTGTTTATTTTTTGCTAGGAAATTAATTTAAACCCCCAAACATTATATATTTTTTAAAAGCAGACACCCTAGTAAATAAAATGGTGGGTACTACAATTTTTTATGGCACATAGTACTCGTGCAGCGATTTTTCAAAAGCAATTTTTTTTAATGCACAAAAACACAATATATTGGCCAATTGTTTGGTAAAATATAAAAGATGATGGTATGCCGAGTAAATAGATACCAAACCTGATATGCTTTAAAACTGCGCATGCCCTGTTCAATGGCGACAAACTGCAAACATTTTTAATATCCATAGGCAGCGCTTTAAAAGCCACCATTTTAGATTTACAGAGGAGGTCTACTGTTAGAATTACTGCCCTTGATCTGACGTTCACAGCAATACCTCACATGCATGGTGCAACCGCTGTTTACATAATGGCACAGGGTCAAGGCTTGTGCACACAGGTGTGCGCGTATGGGAGGGGCAATTTTTTTTTTATCACTTTTAATGCTATAACAGGGAATGCAAATAACCCCTATAACTTCAATGGGCATTGTCATATATTCTTTTTTGAGAAATCTGGGGTCTATCAGACTCTAGATATCTCCTCTGCCCTTACATTATCTAATCAAACCAAAATCGGTGTGATCAGATGCTTTCCCAATATACAAATGGCGCTGTTTATATCCTGCGAAACTGAAGTGATGAAATGCTTGTAGCTTCTGAATTCTTAGACTATAGAGATGATTGGCACCATTCTGGTCTCCAATCAGCTCTATGGTCAGCTGGCAGAAACACCGGCTGCATTCTCAGGTTCCCCTGATGGCACGGGACTGCCCGAGAAGGCCGTGGAAGGCAGCGGGGGAGGGGGGACATCATCTCCCACTGCTTGTAAAAGCAATCTTGCAGCTAATTAGACACTAGGATTGCTTTTACATGAAAGACGATCACCGGCTGAAAAAAATGACACCAGGATGATGCCTGCAGCTGTAGGCATCATCCTGGTATAACCATTCAAATCCAGTGATGTACCAGTACATCGCTGGTCCTTGTTGGTTATATATGCTATGTTCTTTTTTTTTTTTTTTTTTTTTTTTTTGTATGCATCCAGTGGACTGAATGAAAAAATGAGAAGAAATCTCTGCCAGAAAAAGTGTGGTATGCCCACCATTAGAATATACCACCTGCATCCACCCACTTCTAATGGTGGGCACACATTAGGTCACACTTTGCCACAAGTGCCAGTTCCAAGATTGAATAAATGTCTAAATAGTGGCACGCTTGAATAAAAATTGTCCACGTATAAGTGGTACCCCATATGGAGAAATGATGACACCAAGTCCCAAACTATCTTGCCACTGCTCCCCATGCAGTCTGGGCATCCGGGCGGGCTCCACGTGACTATCTTTTCCCTCATAAATCCAAAACTTATAAGTATAGCCTGTTGTCCTCTCACAGGTCTTCTACATCTTGACCCCATATCTGGCACGCTTGCAGGGGAGAAATTGTTTGAATGCAAGGCAGCCAGAAAAATTAATAAGGGACTCATCAACGCAGATGTTTTGCTGGGGAGTATAGACATCTGCAAATTTTAGGTTAAGGTGATTTGCGAGGGGCTGAATTTTGTGGAGCCAGTCAAATTCAGGGTTACCCCGAGGATGACAGAGTGTATTGTCGCTGAAATGCATAAAACACATCATACTCTCATATCTATGTCTGGCCATGGCAGCAGAGAACACGGCATATGATGAATCGGGTCTGCGGACCAATACAACCGCAATTCATTTTTTAGTAATGCCCATGTTGAGGGTTAGGCCCCAAAAAAATGTAAATTTGAAAACCGTAATGAGTTTCCATGCGAATGGTCTGGCAAAGTTTGAATTTGGGTTGGTGGCTATAAATTGTTGTGCATATAAACTGATTTGATCCACAATCAACGCATACAGATATTCCGTGAAAAACAGCTCCAAAAATCAAGGAGGTATGTGAAAGACCAGGATGTACTAGACCACTGGTACTCGCCAGTTCACCAAAAGGTAGAGCGGCACTAGTACTGGCGCTCTGCTGCATATGAGAGTCATCAAAATTTACCAGCAAGTGCTAACAGAGATCAGGCCTGATTCTGCGAACACTGCGGTTTTGTGTGCAATGTATCAAGTGACAGTGACCTACTGACACTGCACTTGCTGGGGGAGAAGGGGGGGTAAGCGTAGGGGCTAAACGCAGGGGTTGGCAGGTGCAGGGGCTGATCCCGCTAACACTGCGTTTTTGGGGACGCTATACTAATGTGAATGCTGGTATAGTGCTGACGTGATCAAAGATATTGACCCGTTCAGACACTATAGTAGCAATAGAGGTTTATTGTACATGAGCGTGCTCCTGGCAATCAAGGGGTTAAATGTGATGATTGGTGTACTGACGGGCAATCTGACGCTATCTGGGAGGGGCGTGAAAACCACGGGAGCGCTAATCACGTGTGTGTGTGTGTGTATATATATGTATATATATGTATATATATATATATATATATATATATATATATATATATATATATATATATACATATATATATGATTTTGCGTACCCATGCCGCCCTGTAGCAGTATTTCTGCTGTAGGGTGGTCAGGAAGCAGTTATAGAAGAGGTTTGTGTTCCGGCGCTGCGTTACTTTACCTGACAATTGCGCGGTCATGCAACACTGCACTTAAATTAAATTTACATCCTTTTTTTCCCACAAATTGAGCTTTCTTTTGGTGGTATTTGATCGCATGTGCGTTAATTTTTTGCGCTATAAAAAAAAGGCTGACAATTTTGGGAAAAAAAAAACAATATTTTGGACTTTTTGCTATAAAACATGTCCAGTAAAAAAAAATGAAAAAATCTAATTTTGTCACAAATTTCATCCAAAATGCATTCTGCGACGTCTTTGCTAAAAAAAATAATCCCAATATGTGTAAATTAATTGGTTTACATGAAAGTTATAGAGTTTCCAAATGGCGGGAAAGATACTGGGATTTTTAATTTTTTTTATACTAATAATGGCGGCGATCAGCGACATATGGCGGCGATCAGCGACTTATGGCAGGACTGCGGGACTGCAGTGGACATTTTGACACTGGGGGGGAACTGACTTGGGGTCACTGACATCCCCAGTGACACCAATACAGTGATCAGTGAAAAAAAAACCCACTGACACTGTACTAATGGCACTGGGGAGGAAGGGGTTAACATTTTTTTTCAATGAAAGGGTTAGGGGAGTGTTTTACTAGGGGACGGGGGTGTGTGCTGGACGGTGGCAGGCTGATCGGGAGAGAGAAACTCTTCTCTCCCTCTTCAGCTTGTCAGGGAACTGACAGATAGCGGGGCTGTGTGTAAACAATGCAGCCCTGCTCTCTGTCAGCGATCACCGCTATTCCCGGGGAAACGGCTGGTAATTACCGGCCGTGACCCGGCGGCTGACACCCGCTGCTGACACCCGTGGGACAGGTAGGGCGGGCGCGCCCCCTACCTGTTTTGCAAAACTACGTTTTAAAACGTGGTTTTGCCCAGCCGTGCCGCCCTGCAACCGTTTTAATGCGGTGGCTGGGCGGCAAGTGGTTAAGACATGAATGTTGTCCACTTGTTAAATGTATTCTGTGTCTTAAAATTTAAAGTTATTGTACAGGTTTACATAAAAAAAAAAAAAAAAAAAAAATTATATATATATATATATATATATATATATATATATATATATTTACCTACCTTCTGTGTGCAATGGTTTTGCACAGAGCAGCCCTGATCCGCCTCTTCTCGGGTCCACCGCTGGTGCTCTTGAACCCTCTCTCCTGTGGGGTTCCTCCACAGCAAGCAGCTTGCTATGGAGGCACCCACCACTCCATGTGTCCATTCACACATGGAGCTGTGGCTCAATCCCGCCCCCTCTCTTCTCATTGGCTCACTGGCTGTGATTGACAGCAGCGGGAACCATTGGCTGTCTCAGCCAATGAGGAGAGGGGGTTCAGGGATAGCAGAGACTGCAGTGTACATTTCTGGATTGAGAGGGGGCTTAGTTGAGTATTGGGGGGGGGGGCTGGGGGGGATGCTGCACAAAGAAAGAGGGTTTTTTTTTGTTTTTTTTTAACCTTAGAGCATAGAATGCATGAAGGTAAAAAGCCTTCAGCCTTTACAACCACTTTAAACTTAAATAATTTTTTTTTTTAAACAAAAGCACTGTTACAGCCTACCTTTAGTTCACCCATTAACCTTTACCTTTAACTCTTATAATAAATGAAGACTCCAGCGCTCCAAGGGAACCATAGTCGAATGAAAGAATGAACACAGGATTATTTTATTTATTTCAGGCACTTGTATAGCACCGTCAATTTATATAGCTCTTTACATACAGTGTATATTATACATTCATATTAGTCTCTGCCCTTAAGGAGCTTACAATTAAAGGTCCCTAACGCACATTCATACACATTGTACACATACTAGGACCAATTTAGACAGGAGCCAGTTAACCTACCAGCATGACTTTGGAGTAGGGGAGGAAACTGAAGTACCCGGAGGAAACCCACGCAGACACAGGGAAAATATGCAAACTCCATGCAGATAGTGTTGTGGTTTGGATTCAAATCAACTACCCTAGTGGTGCTAGGCAGAAGTGCTGCTTAGTCACCGTGCTGCCCTTACATCTAGAACTAAACAATCCCTTTAATGTACCTATATGACCACTAGATATTCTTTGCTAGTGCATGTTCGCAAAATATGGGGACATTGCATCATTGTTTTGTTTTGTATACATACAATAAACATGTAAAACTAAAGTAACTGTAATTGTTTGGTCTGCAACTTTTTTTTTTCTTTGTAATTTTTTTATTTTAATAAAAGTTTAACAATTCACACATGTGGGTTCAATAGCACAAAACATAATGTCATACAATAGATGTACCATATCAGGAAAATGACAACAATAGCCTGATCAATACTGAGAGAACCAAATGACAATGAACTCGAGTTCTGAAATGTAAACTGAAAACGACAGATAAAAAATTTCACATTGAACATTGGTCACAGTAACGGGTTAGGAAAGAGATAAATTCTTACGGTAGTCTTATCCCAGATATGTTCGGAAATCAACATACAGTTGCAAGAAAAAGTATGTGAACCCCTTGGGATTACGTGGAGTTTTGTATGAATTGGGCATAAAATGTGCTCTGAATGTCATCTAAGTCACAACAATAGAAGAACACAGTCTGCTGAACATAATACTACACAAACATTACATGTTGTCATGGTTTAATTGCACATAACATGTAAACATTCACAGTGCAGGGAGGAAAAAGTATGTGAGGCCCTAGCTTAATGACTTCTCCCAGAGCTAATTGGAGCCAGGAGTGAGCCAACCTTGACTCCAATCAGTGTGATGATATTGGATGTGTTGCTGACAGCTGTCCTGCCCTTAAAAAACACACACCTGTTTTGGGTTTACTGGTTTCAAGAAGCACTGTCTGATGTGAACCATGCCTCGCAGAAAAGAGCTCTCAGAAGACCTACGATCAAGAATTGTTGACTTGCATGAAACTGGAAAGGGTTACAAAAGTATCTCCAAAAGCCTTGATGTTCATTTGTCCACGGTAAGACACACTGTCTACAAATGGAGAAAGTTTAGCACTGTTGCTACTCTCCCTAGACGTGGTCATCCTGGTAAAATGACTGCAAGAGCACAGCGCAGAATGCTGCATGAGGTAAAGAAGAATCCCAGAGTGTCAGCTAAAGACCTACAGAAATCTCTGGCACATGCTAACATTTTTGTTGACACATCTACAATAAGGAAAACATGAAACAAGAATGGAGTACATGGGAGGACACCACGGAGGAAGCCATTGCTGTCCAAAAAGAATATTGCAGCATGTTTGAAGTTTGCAAAAGAGCACCTGGATGTTCCACAGCACTATTGGCAAAATATACTGTGGACAGATGAAACCAAGATTGAGTTGTTTGGGAAGAACACACAACACTATGTGTGGAGAAAAAAAGGCACAGCACACCAACATCAAAACCTCATCCCCACTGTGAAACATGGCGGAGGGAGCATCATGGTTTGGGGCTGCTTTGCTGCCTCAGGGCCTGGAAGGATTGTTGTCATTGATGGGAAAATGAATTCCAGAGTTTATCAAGACATTTTGCAGGAAAACGTACGACCATCTGTCCGCCAACTGAAGCTCCGCAGAGGATGGGTGATGCAACAGGACAATGACCCAAAGCATACAAGTAATTCAACAAAACAATGGCTGCAACAGCACAGAATACGCCTTCTGGAGTGGCCCAGTCAGAGTCCTGACCTCAATCTGATTGAAATGCTGTGGCATGACCTTAAGAGAGCGATTCACACCAGACATCCCAAGAATATTGCTACACTGAAACAGTTTTGTGAAGAGGAGTGGTCCAAAATGACTCCAGATCGTTGTGCAGGTCTGATCTGCAACTACAGGAAACGTTTGGTTGAGGTTATTGCTGCCAAAGGAGGGTCAACCAGTTATTAAGTCCAAAGGTTCACATACTTTTTCCTCCCTGCACTGTGAATGTTTACATGTTATGTGCAATTAAACCATGGCAACATCTAATGTTTGTGTAGTATTATGTTCAGCAGACTGTGTTCTTCTATTGTTGTGACTTAGATGACATTCAGAGCACATTTTATGCCTAATTCATGCAAAACTCCATGTAATCCCAAGGGGTTCACATACTTTTTCTTGCAACCGTATATCAAGTGATAAGAATAAAAACAGTATGAAAAAATGCTTCCAATAGTTGGGGGAGGAGGCTGAGGGAAAAGAAAAACAGTCCGTAACTCCCAAAACGACAGAAAATTCATATTTTTTGTCGTTTTGGGAGTTCTGGACTGTTTTTCTTTTCTCATGAGTGGCATCATGTGATTGATGCCAACACCCTATGGTAGGTGTCCATGTACATGAAATGGTGCCAGGATCTCCAAGTTTCAGTAAAGACTTCCTCCATATTGTGCAGTGTGGTCGTAAGGTCTTCCATGTCCCTAATTTCATTGACTTTAGTAAACCAACAGAGCTTTCGTCGGCAGATTGACCTCTCTCCAGCGGAGAGGAATGCATGCTTTCACAGCAATCAAGATTTGCATGGTAAGGGAGTGCTTGTATTTTTTAATAGGTCTCTCTGTCAGGTGCAACAGGCAGGCCGTAGGGTCATTGCTTAGGTCGACATCAGTAAGTTGCTAAATAACACCAAACACTGCTTGCCAGAAGGGCTAAATTAAGGGGCATTGCCAGAAGATGTGGACCATGGATCCCTCACCCACCCCACAGCGCCAGCAGGAGCCAGATATCTGAGGGGAAATACAGTGGAGTTTGGTGGGGACCTTATACCACCTGATGAGTATTTTGTAGCTGGTTTCCTGAACCCTAGAGGAAATAGAGGATTTATTGGAGAAATAAAGAATTTTCTCCCTTTGCTGCATCGTGAGTTGTAGATTCAGGTCCATCTTCCATTAGGCCAGAAAAGGTAGGACGCAGTCAGCTGCTGGGTGGATCAGATATGCATATATCTTGGAGAGGGAATGATGGCCCGGTTCCCCGCTGTGGCAGATGGACTCAAAACTTGTAAGGGGTCTGGATATGCCTGGAGTGAGAGAGCAGTGGCGGAGAAAGAAACACAGCTGAAGTCCAAGGGAGGGTCAGCGAGCTGAGAGAGGTCCGTGGATATCGGAGCACCCCCCAAAGTCAGAAAATCAGTCAAATGGGTGTGGCCGGAGGCTTTAAGGTGAAGAAATTGAGCATGGCAAAGACCAGGGCCAAACTCTGGGTTACCCAAGATAGGAATCATAGGAGAGGACTGTGGAGAGACCAGGGAGGCACAGAACACTGCCTTTGAGACCTGTACAGTGTTGCCTAAAGTAGGGTGAGCACAGAGTTCTCTGGGTAATGGAGAGGAAAGTCAAGGCCAACTCATGGCCGTACCCCCAGAGTCCTCCATCTCCATGTCGACCCATTGCTTGGCCCCCCCATGACAATGCCAATCCACCAATCTGGTAAGGTGCGTTGCTTTATAGTAGGCCCAGATATCTGGAAGGCCAACACCCCCAGACAACTTGGGTAAGATTAGACCATGTAGAGCCAAACGGGGTTTCCCTTGTGACCAGACAAAGTTCTGAAAGAGGGAACTGAGTCTGTGAAAGAATGTTGGGGAAGGCGTATCGGGAGGGCTTGTAGCAGGTAAAGAACTCTGGGTAGCAACGTCATCTTAAGAGCAGTGCATTGACCAAACCACGTCAGTGTTAGAGTGCCAATGTAAGAGGTCTTCCTTAAGTTTAAGAAGAAGCTGTTCAAAATTTGCTCCATATAGTTTAGCAGGGTCAGGAGTGATGTTTGTGCCCAGATACCTAATGGCTTCTGCAGCCTATCTGAAGGGGAAGGATGGTTTAAGTAGCCGCATCCGCAGAGATGTTGAAGACGGAGGATTTCGACAAGTTGACCTTGAAGTTTTACAGAGAGCCATACGTCTGTAATGCCCATAATTAATTGGGCAAAGAGGTAAGTGGGTTTGTGACAAAGAATATTAGGTTGTCCGCGAAAAGCTGCAACTTTGTGGCATCCTGAGGGGCTTACAGAAACTGGTTATATTAAGATCCGAGTGAATTGTGCACAAGAAGTGTTTCAATGTTAAAATAAAGATGACAGGAGAAAGGGGGCCCCTCTGACGCGTTCCATTCGAAATGGGGAAAAAAATCAAACCTTGTCTCGTTTTCACTGCCACTGAAGGGGAAGAGTAGAGAGCAGAGATCCATCGACGCATTGGGGTTCTGAGGCCAATATGTTCTAGGGTCGCATGCATGAAGCACCACCAGACCCTATTGAATGCTTTTTCTGCATCTGTAGAAAGCAGAACTAGCGGGCTCTTACTAGCAGCATGGATTAGGCTGAGCACTCGTATAGTATTGTCTCGTGGCTCTCTAAGAGGGACAAAACCTGCTTGATCCTTGTGAATCAACTGAGGAATATGTGGAAGTAACCTATTGGCTATAACTTTTGCAAAAAGTTTCAGTTCAGTATTGAGCAAATCTATCGGTCGATAACTTCCGCAAAGAGCAGGTTCTTTGCCATCCTTGGGAATCACTGAGATATAGGCCCGGAGGGAGTCAAGTGCCATGGCCTTCACCAAAGTGTTCCAAGCGGTCACCATATGGGGGGCTAGCAAGTCACAAAAGGTTTTGTTGTAGGAGGCAGTGAAACCATCCGGGGCCTTTTTCGGTTTGGATTGGGATAATGCCACTCCCAGCTCTTCTATAGCCATAGGTGCGTTCAGTTCCTTCCAGGTTGATTGTGGGACTGATGGTATTCCAGATGAGGAAATGTAGGACTGAATGTCCAAGGAAAGGTCCCTTTCAGCCACACTAGTAGAAGGTGGTTGTAAATTGTATAGGCCTTGATAAAATGAGTGGAATGCCATGGTCTCTAAAGTAAATAATTTGGAGCCAGAAGAAGAGTTTATGTGCAAAATTAACATACGAGTATGGGGGCCACGGCCAGGCCAGGAGGGTGCCTGGCTTGTTAGAGAACTCCTATATTGTGCGATGAGACCATGCCAGTTTCTGTTTAACTTTATAGAAAAGGAGGGAATTCAGTTCCTCACATGTCTTAACAAGATCCCTATAAGTGGCACGATCTAGGCTGGCCTTATGTAACCCCTCGAGCTGATGGAGGTGAGCGAGTAGAGTATCTACTTGCAAGGTCCTTTCCCATTTCAAACGTGCCCCAATCTCCATCAGGGAGCCCCGAATGACAGGCTTATGTGAATCCCATAGAGCGGGTTGTCCACCGAACCTGAATTGATAGAAAAAAAGTCAGTTGTGGCGGTTTCCACAGCCTGATGGATTGAAGAAGAGCTTTGTTAAGCCTCCAAGTTGGGGGGCTACGGACTATAGAGCCCAAACGCAGAGCAAGATGGATTGGGGCATGATCCAATAAAAGGATGTTGCCAATGCTTGAAGAATGGGCCTTGGGCAAGTCCTTTTGAGAAACTAAGAGGTAGTCCAGACGTGAGTGAGTTTGATGAACAGAGGAGAAAAAGGAGTCTCTATCCTGAGGCTGCATTATACGCCAAAGGTCCACCAACTGTAATAGATTAAGTTCCGCCTTAAGACGCTTCAGTCTGGCAAAAGAAAGATGAGATTTGCCCCTTGAAACATCCAAGGTTGGGTCCATTGCGAAATTCAAATCGCAACTGAATATCAGAGTCCCCTGAGTGAACTCCAGTAGAACTGGCACCGTAGAGCACAGGAAAGGGACATGGTCCACATTGGGAAAGTTGGTCTGCAACTCTTGAATGTGTCATTTCTTGTTTGTATAAGATAAATAACCTGACAGAGATTATCACCCTTCCCTACACTAGTTATATTTAAAAAAATGGCTTTAGATGCACTTTAAGCATTAAAGCTAAACTCTAGGATGAAAAAATACCCTTGCAGTGGGGCTCTGTGCACTGCAAAGGTTAAATGCTCATCGAGTTTTGGGGTATAGGCATATGGTGTAGTACTCACCCTGCTTCTTGCTTTCGCACTCATTCCTTCAACCAGACACTCCAGGTTGTTGGTGGATCCTGGCCGTCCCCATATGCAGTGCAGGATTTTTGGTCCTGCAGTGTATATGATCCCAGTGCAGCTACTGGCACCATAGGCTTCGGGGACCTTTTTCTTTTGTGCTTTGCAAGGACTCTAGATTTAAGGCCTAGGCTTCTCTCCAAGTTGAGATTTAGCCCCATCCCTTCACATTAAAAAGTCCAACCCCTACTGTTAGCCACTTGACCTCTGGATGGTTTTACTCCCTTTAGAACCAGAGCATTTTTTTGCTCTTCTACACTATGCTTCTTTACAGGATAAGTTCACCTTTCGTAACATATTACATTCATATTTAGGGTGTAACATGTATAGAACGGACCGGTCCTTGCCCCCCCCCCGGTCCCCCGTTTTAACAGCTAACGGGGGTTCTTTACGTCTGTTGGCTTGTTGTCCTCAATGAACTACTGTGGAGCTGTGCAAGCCTGCCAATAAAGTATATGAGGGACTCGTCTACGCAGATGCTTTGTTGGGGCATATACACATCTGTGAATTTCTCAGAGAGGTAGTTTGAGGCATTGAATTTTGTGGAGCTAATCATAGTCAGGGTCTCCATGAGGACGACAGAGGGATTATCACTAAAATGCATGAAATACATTATCGGCTCGTATCTTTTCCTGACCGTTGCCCTAGAGAACATGGGCATATGATGAATCAAGTTTGTGAACCAATATGACCCCAATTCATTCTTTTTTTGTAATGTCCATTAAGGGTTTTTAAGGGTTAAGCCCAAAAAAGTTTTTAATTCAGAAACCATGATAGGTTTCCACTTGAATGACCTGGCTAGAATTGAATTTGGGTTGGCGGTGGTGATGTACTGTTGAGCATAAGTATTGTCTGTGGTCCAAAATCAAATTGTCGAGGTCTTCAAAGAACAACAGGAAAAATAAAATCAAGGCCCTTTTTAAGTTTTCTGTTTTAAACTTGAACCCTAGGCTGGGCTGTGAATAATGGGTGCTGCCGAATCTGGGGGCAGCCAATTAAGGTCTGCAAGCACTTCTGGAAGGCTATTATGGGTCTGTGCTCAAACTCTTGGTGGCTGCTGTTGCATAATGCTACGAGTGCTAGCCACCTCACCAGCTTGTATGTCTGCCACTCCGTGAAGGCCAGAATATACTAGGCCATGTGTGCCAGATCGCCAAAAGGTAATGCGGGTGCTAAACGCAGTTGCTGGCAGGTATCACGGCTGATCCTGCTAGTACTGTGTTTTGTTTTGTTTTGGACACTATACTAATGAGGACACTAGCATAGTTCTGTTCATGATACTGATTCATACAGACACTAAACTAGCAGTGTTGGTGACCAGCGACTGTGGTGGGTAATCTAACGCTAACTGACCCTGGCTGGGAGGAATGCTAACTAACTCTGACACTATCTGGTGTCTCAAGTGATGCTAATGCAGTGATCATTGATAAATAGTGTACAATGACACTGTACAGAGCTGAAAAATATTTTTACTAAAATGAGGCTTTAGACCTTTTGCACACTGGGTGTTTTTGAGGCTACTTCTAGGGGCCTCGGGCATTTTTTTTACTGCCTGTAAACTCCCCTGCATGTTACCCTATGTGTCCATGCACACATAGGCTTTTAGCAGTGTTTTCTGGTAGGAGAGTTTAGTGACAGGAAAAAAAAAAAACACTGCCAGTGCATCCTCGAGCAGTGGCGTTTTGGCAGAAAAACTCTTGACACGCGTAAATGTGCCTAAACGCTAGGAACGTTTACCACTTGAGTGCTAATTTATTTCAATGGTCAGAATAAATTGGTGCCAAAATGTTTGACGTGGGTAAAATCGATGCACACTTTTACAAGTTTCAGGAGGGTTTTTTTTGCCCAAAATGCTGCTGCCTAGGAGAAGGCTTCTAGGGGAGTTAAAAAAAAAAAAAAAAAAAAAAAGGCAGTGCGCATGAGGCCTTAAGATTTAGCTTCTATGTGCTGTGGGAACATTAATTAATACTACTTATGATTTCCTAGTACTAGTTAAGAGACCACTGCAGGTCTCAAACTAATGATCAAGAGCCAAATAGTGTGATTTACAATAATGTGATCACCATGATGACCAAATATTGTGATCATGTGCAGGCCTATCATGTGTTTAGAAACATCCCTAGCTTACACATGGCTTTCGCTCTCATTGTCTACCTCTAGAAAAATGAATTTAACAAAAAAAAGGTGTAAAATAGCACATTATTTTTCACTTTTCTCCAGTAATGTTAAAGCATGAGCAGAATATTTTAAAACAAAACAACCTACCAAATAATGCCCTCACTGCATATGATTGATATAGATAGATATATATATATTAGTTCGGTCCATATATATTTGGACACAGGCACAATTTCAGTTTTTTCCAGGTATTGACCAAAACATATTCAAGCTATAGTTATATAATGGATACGTGCACACTCTCAGGTTTTTTTGAGGGTATGTACATCCAATTTGGAGGAAGGGTTTAGGTATTACAGCTCTTAAGAGTAGCCATCCCCCCTTTTTCAAGGGACCAAAAGTAATTGGACAGTTGAATATAATCATAAATATGTTAATTTTTAATATTTTGTTGAGAATCCTTTATTGACAATGACTGCCTGAAGTCTGGAACCCATGGACATTAGCAAAGATTGGGTTTCCTCCTTTCTGATGCTTTGCCAGGCTCTAACTGCAGCTGTCTTCAGTTGTTGTATGTTTGTTGGTCTTTCTGCATTTAGTTTTGCCTTCAGCAAGTGAAATGTATGCTCAATTGGGTTGAGATCAGGTGATTGACTCGGCCATTTCAGAATATTCCACTTCTTTTCCTTCAAAAGCTCCTGGGTTGCTCTTGCAGTGTGTTTTGGATCATTGTCCATCTGTACTGTGAAGCGCCTTCCATCAACTTTGCTGCATTTGGCTGAATCTGAGCTGACAGTATATCTCTATTAACACTGCAGAATTCATCCGGCTGCTTCTGTATTCTGTCACATCATCAATAAACACCAATGACCCCGTGCCACTGGAAGCCATGCATGCCCATGCCATCACACTGCCTCTACCATGTTGTACAGATGACGTTGTGTGCTTTGGATCATGAGCTGTTCCAAATCTTCGCCACACTTTTTTCTTCCCGTCATTCTTGTGCAGATTAATCTTAGGTTCATTGATCCAAAGAATGCTTTTCCAGAACTGGTCTGGCTTTTTTAGATATTTTTTGGCAAAGTCTAATCTGGCTTTTCTATTCTTCAGGCTTATGAATGGTTTGCACCTTGTGCTAAACCCTCTGTATTTTCTCTCATGAAGTCTTCTCTTGATTGTAGACTTTGACAATGATACGCCCACCTCCTGGAGAGTGTCCTTCACTTATCTGTTTGTTGTGAATGGGTTGTTCTTTACCACACAGAGGATCCTGCGATTATCCACCACTGTTGTCTTCTGTGGACATCCATGCCTTTTTATGTTGCTGAGCTCACCAGTGCGTTGTTCTTTCCTCAGAATGTACCAAACTGTTTGGCCACTCCTAATGTTGCTGCTATCTCTCTGATGGATTTGTTTAATTTTTGAAGCCTTACAATGGCCTGTTTCACTTGCATGGACAGCTCTTTTGAACACATGATGTAGGTTCACAGCAATAGATTGCAAATACCACACTTAGAATCAACTCCAGACCTTTTACCTGCTTAATTGATGAAGAAAAATCCAAGGAGTAGCCCACACCTGGTCATGAAACCGCTTTTGACTCAATTGTCCAATTACTTTTGGTCCCTTGAAAAAAGAGGGATGGCTACTCTTAAAAGCTGTAATTCCTAAACTTTTCCTCCAATTCGGATGTACATACCCTCAAATTAAACCTGCTAGTTTAAACTTTCAGCCTATATCCATCATATAACTGTAGCTTGAATATGTTTTGGTAAATACCTGAAAAAAATAAAACTGTGCCTGTGTCCAAATATATATGGACCGAACTATGTGTGTGTGTGTGTGTATGTATGTGTGTATATATATATATACATACATACATATACACACACATACATACATAGACACTATATCTCTGCACATATCTACATGATATTTGACCTTTCAGGTACAGAAAAATACCTGTTGCCCTAGCAGAAATGCACACGGCTCCTAGGTCCTGTTGTGGGCTAAAAGCACACATCATTTTTGTGGACTAAGTGTCAGCCCTGCCCAGCTGGCTTTTGCTAAACTACTCAAACCCTCTCCTCTCCTGTATGTACAACATAGACACTGGTTATTCTGTAGTTCAAGATAAGAATTAGGATGATGAGTTGGACTTCTTGAGAAAACACAGGAAGTGTACACAGGGCACAGGACAGCTCTGCATATTTGAGGATCAACATGTAATTTATTGAACATTTTGAAGAAATCTAACAAGCCTCTTTCCACAGTATATTTAACAGCCCAAAATATAGCAAAAAAAGGGACATTAATTTTTAGGGTTTTCATGCACTATAAAACAATGTAAAATGCAAATTTAGGTAGAAACATTTGTCATAGCGTTACTGTCAAGTTCATAGGCACTGCTAAATTTGGTCTTAGCATCTATACAACAATGATCTTTAGTCTTGTAATGCACAAAAAGTGTAGTTAAATCAGCGTTTGTATTCCTAATAAATTTACTTCAGTGCAGTTTTGTAAAGGTATATGTGGCTATATGTATTTTAGTAATATATTCTTTTTGATCCTGCTTTTTTCTAGGCTATGATCAGAGGTGATCTTGATGTCCTTAAAGACTGGTGTTATGAAGCGGTGAGTTTGGAATTTTACAAATATTTAAAAGGGCAGTCCACCCAAAACATAAGCATTTCAGAATACTATGGGGAGTAACTGCTAGTTTTCCCTGCTCTCAGGTGTTCTAGACGAAAGGGACAGAGAGACATTGGACCTTTTTTAATCAATGTATCTTTCATAATTGACTATACTACTGAGTTACTAATTTAATAACTTTGGCTTTACAAAAGAGCACACTATGCTGTCCCATATGAGTAATGCCAGCATAAGGCAGCTTAGGCTCCAAGGATGGGGTGGGGGGCATTAAAAATGCATTTTTGTTTGTGCATACAAGACAAAACTCTTTGCACTGGCCCCGTGCAACCCCTCTGCCTGTTCCACTGTGTTTTCTTTTCAGTAATAAAGTTTTTAGGAGGGGAGAACTCGGCTCAATAGACTCTCTCCTCTCACCTACAGCTTCCTTTGTTTGGCTGGTGGGTGAGGCATCGGTCATCATGTGACTGGTGGTAGAGCGTGGTTCAGAGGGAAGAGTAAGGCAGAGACCGGAACCAGACACCAGACTATACGGTCTTGAAAAGAAAGGGCCGCATCTGGCATCACTGACAGGTATCAGAGCTTAGTTGGTGGCAGTGAAGAGGAAGGGGGGGGGGGGATTTTTTGGACCAGCCTGCTCATTGAATGTAGCTGCTACATTTTTGCTGTTGCACAAGATTATTCCTATAACTGTGAGCTGACATTCCTGCAGCACTGTGTCTGGGATTATGTAAATGTTAAGGGTCCAGCAAGTACCAGCATGCCTCTGCAGGGTCCCCTGAAGACTCTGGGTTACTAGAAATACCAGCGAGCACTGCATAGTGATAACACCAGAGTGCTGGACCGGCACTGCCACTTACTATGACACTGGATGCGGCATATATACTGTGTGTAAATAAGCAGGCTTTCATTCTATTGGCCAGTTCTGATGACAACCAGGAGATGCAGTCACGCAGAGTATCCAATCACAATCCATGTCACTTCTGGTTGGTCACATAGTTGACATATTCTGGTTGGTTGCTATGGGTCACTGAATGCCCTCCTGTGTATGTTGATTTTATACCACGTAACCCATACTGACCAATCACAGCCCATCTTGCACTGGCTTGACTTGGCTACAGTCGTTTCGGTGACTAGCTCCAGTGCAAGTGACAGCAGCAGTGAGTAGCTCAGAATATATCTAGAATAGTTATGGACTTTTTAGGCACAGTTCAAAAAGTGTAAAAACAATTATTACTTTATTAATGTACCACATCTAAAATATATTAAGTAATTAAAAATGTTAATATGCATTGCACATATGTTCACAGCGTTATCCCCCCATAATCCCCATATAGAATTACAATTTCCTATTGGAAATATTGAAATATGGTAGACACAATCCACTTACTTCAAATTGAGGGGTGGTATTTCTGCTGTTAGATGGAGCTCGACATATTTCACGACAAGGGTCATGTCAAACGTTAGCCTGCAGCCTCTTGTGTGTTTATTATTACCTTCTTGCTGCTCTTGATTCCTTCACATGTGTGTTTGTCTGTGCTCACCTGTGGCTTGTCTATTTAAGACATGCTCAGTCTGTCCCACTTTGCCTGAGCAGCCTCTTGTTGTTTGAGCTCCCATGTGTTTCCGCTGTGAATCCTGTTGTCTGTGTACCAACCCCGGCTTCGTTCCTGACCTTGCTTGTTTTCCGCCTGTCCTGACCTCGGCTTGCCCATTGTATTCCCTGTGTCTTCTCCCGTTGTTCCCTGCTCCCGCTAGCGGTCTCCTGCACCTCAGCTGGGTGTACCTGGGGTCCGTGACCTGGCCCCAGCCTGCTGCAAGTCCATCCCCACCATCAGGAGCCCTGGGGAACAAGCAGGCTGGGGCTTAAACTCCATGCCCTGGGGAACCCCAAGCTGTGGCTCTATAGAGCTCACTACCATAGGCGTTGACAGGTCGCTTCCTCAGGGGCTTGCAATGCATCTAGAAAATGGACTCAAAAACTTACAGGTAATCATTACAAAAAATGGCAATGAGAATCAACACAAATAGAATGCCATCTCTAAGGCACTCTACTTGTGCATTCATAAAACGGAAGAAATGCGCACTCACTGTATATCTGAGCTGTCCCGGATGATCCTTTGATGACACCAGGATAATTGTTATAATGCGCAATTAAACTGTGCGTCCGGTGAGTGCGCATTTCTTCCGTTTTATGAATGCACAAGCACCGACTAAAGTAATTGGGACCACAAAAGCACTATGAACTATTTTTATTATACATGCATTTTATATATTTATTTTATGGACTTTGCACCTTTTTATCAATATTAATTTTAAGCGCTGCACCTGTTTATATATAGTGTCTATTTTAGGTTTTATTTGGTTACCTCTGTGCACAGCTGCTGACATTTATTGGTACTTTAGTGCGCTCACACATTCTTACAATTTGCAGAATTGAATTATTGTGGTGCCTAGTGGATAGTGTTGAATTGAATAGTGGTGTGCCCACTCATTGACACCAATGTGAGTCAACCGCTGCCCCTAAAAAGTGAATTTAACACTTAACCACTTCCCGACCGGCCGTTGTATATAAACGGCCGGACGGTGGCACTGCAGGGTCGGGTGGCCGTCAATAAACGGCCTCCCCGCACCCTGCTTGTGCGCGCTCCCTGGGAGCGCGCTGCACCGCGATCCGGTGCCCGCTGTGTCCTCGGGACACAGTGAAACACCAATCGTCGGACGGGACCTCTGTACGAGGTCCCGATCATGTGATCACTGATTGGCCAATCAGTGATCACATGCAAAGTAGTAAGCAAGATGTCACTTGTGACATCATTGCTTACTATGTGTGAAATCTGTGAATGATCACAGAGGTCACATGGTACAAGGCTATTCACAAAAGCCTTGTACCATGTGACAAGCTGTGACCAATCACAGCTCACTCAGTTCTTCTCAATGAGTGCAAGAATGCACACAGAGAGAAAGAGAAATGATTGCTTTTACATCCTATATGGGTGTAAAAGCAATCAGTGTAAAAAAAAAAAAAAAAAAAAAAATCTTCATCACCCCTCACAAGTAGTACAGTGTCACCATGGTGACACTGTACTGCTAGCAGTGCCACCCACCAGTGCAGCCCAGCAGTGCTGCCAGTCAGTGCCACCAGTCAGTGCCCAGGGGTTGTGCCAGTCAGTGCCGCCAGTCAGTGCCCAACAGTGATGCCAGTCAGTGCCGTCTCAGTACCCATCATCAGTGTCGCCTATCAGTGCCGCCTATCCGTGACACCTTATTAGTGCTGTCTATCAGTGCCGCCTATCCGTGCCACCTCATTAGTACTGCCTATCAGTGCCCTTTAGTGCTGCCTCATCAACGCACATCAGTGAAGGAGAAAAAATACCTGTTTGAAAAATGTTATAATAGAAACAAAGAAACTTTTTTTTTTCAAATTTTTTGCACTTTTTTTATTTATAGCGCAAAAAGTAAAGCGCCCAGTGGCGATTAAATACCACCAAAAGAAAGCTCTATTTGTGAGAAAAAAATGATCAAAATTTTATATGGGTACAATGTTGCATGACCGCGCAATTGTCAATCAAAGTGCAGCAGCGCTGTAAGCTGAAAATTGGCCTGGTAAATAAGGGGGTATAAGTGCCTGGTAGGCAACTGGTTAACTATGCCATCATACTTAAAAGATATGAAGCAAGTGCTAAATGAGACTAAAAACCTTACATGGGACTCTAATCATTTAAATTTTCTGGTAACTGCAGACGTTGCCTCTTTATATAGCAATATAAACCATGAAGATGGCATGTCTGCAGTTGAATACTACCTTAATATGACAGATAACATCTCCATAACGCACAAATCATTTATCTTAGAGTTGTTAGATTTTGCTATGCAAAAGAATTATTTCTGGTTTGACAAGAGATTCTACCTACAGACTAGGGGAGTTGCCATGGGGGCTAAGTTTGCCCCCAGCCTGGCCAATTTGTTCATGGCCAGGTGGGAAGGGATATGATCGACTCTAGAGAGGGCCAGAACTCCTATTTTATAAAAGATACATAGATAACATCCTCCTCCTATGGCAAGGAGATGAAGAAGCACTTGTTAATTTTTTCGGGACACTGAACAATAACAATCTCAATATCCAACTCTCATGTAACTATAGTTCCACTGAAACCAATTTTTTGGATATAACGCTGGTGAATAAAGGTGGTTATCTAATATCGGAAGCTTATTTTGAGAATACAGATAGGAACAGCTACATCCCAGTTGACAGTTGTCGTCATCCCTCATGGCTGGCCAACATACCTAAGGGCCAGTTCATGAGGGTGAGAAGGAATTGTGCTGATATTGATACTTATAATAAAGCCACTATCCTCAAACAAAGATTCGAGAAGGGATACAATAAAGATACTTTAGATTTAGAGATGGATAATGTGGCGAATTTGAATCGTGATTCTGTGCTATCTGATTCTGTGCTATCTGATTCTATCATACGGAAGGACAATAAGTTCTGTCCATTTGTCACATCTTTTACTATACAGCACAAAAGTATTAGCAATATTATTTAAAAAAAACTGGGACATTTTGAAAGCTGATCCGGTCTTGTCTAGAGTCTTACCTGACAAGCGAGTAATTGTGTTCAGAAAAGCTCCCACACTCAGAAACAAGATTTCCCCTAACATTATGGACCCTCCCCCAAACGTCACATTTTTTGGAAATGTGAAAGGTTTTTATCAGTGCAATAAGTGCGTTATCTGTAGACAAAGTGGCACATATAAAAGGAAAATTGAGTCCTTTACATCCACAAAGACTGGTAAGAAATAAGACATTTCTACATTTTTAATGTGTAACAGCCGTTATTCAGTGTATCTTTTAGAATGCCCATGTAAAAAACAATATATTGGCCGTACCACAAGGAGACTCAGAGACAGGTTCAGAGAACATGTCAATAATATCAAAAAGAGATTTAACCTCCCTAGCGGTCTGATTATGTCCATATTTCTGTGCTCAAAGCGGTACATTTTTTTGCATGGAAATATGTATTTTTTTTATTGTAGGCCTGTAATTTTTAGGAATAACTCACTGAAATCTGTCCGAACAAGAGTCTAGTAAACATAGGGGTGGAATAAAACTTGAAACACAAAATCATAAATTATAATTTAATAAATAATCATAAAAAATAATAAATTTAATTCAATAATATAATCAAACCAAAAACACTGAAATTTGAAATCTAGCGCCAAGTTCGCACATCACTGAGCAAAGTCGCAAAATCGTTTTCAGTGTCTGATGACGAATTTCCCCACGAATCATTATTACTCAATTCTGCAAGTGGTTCTGATTTACTGTAGCTGGTCTAAAACCGCTTTTGACCTAAAGGGATGCTTTTTGGACGCCATGGACGTTTCTCAGTTTCCAGGCAGAAAGAACAGTAAAAATGTGGGCAGGGCACAGGACGAAGCACTAGGGACAAAATGTATGTAAAATGGTTTGATACAGTAATGTTATACTATGTAATTTTAGTGAGTGTCACTTTTTGTCATTTTCAAATTTCCCGCCGTTCCGTCCCCCGTACGTCCCGACGCTCGCAGGGGACGGAATCCAGATGACAGATGCCGGCATCCGCCTCATTACATTGCAGGGGACACTGCAGGAGGGACATCGCGGGAGCGCAGGACAAGGTAAGTGATCGAGAGATCGTGGAGCAGCGCAGCACGGTAAGCCCAAGTGTAGCTCGGGGTTACCGCTTGTGGTACTGAAACTTTACCCCGAGCTACACCCGGGAATACCGTCAGGGAGGCTACAGAACACGCTTTCGAAAAACTTCAGGTACCACCACACTAGAGATCCAACGACTTTGAAATTCATAGGCATCGATATTGCCCAGAGTCATTGGCGTGGTACTAACAAAATCAGACTAGTCTCACAGATGGAAACAAGATGGAACTACGAGATCAAAACCCTCACTCCGCTCCGGCCATAGCGTAGAAGTAGATTTAAATTGTTTTATAGATAATAGTTGATTTTAATATATTCATACCTACTCATATTGTTTTATTATACACCATATGGCTTACGTTTCTTCTCCCAGTCATCCATAGAAACTTTTAGTATCTTGGTTTTCACTTTTCCACAATATTTTTATTGTTCATAGCTATCCTGGTCTATATTCAATGTTTTCATAATTTTACACACACACACACACACACACACACACGAACACACACACGAACACACACACGAACACACACACGAACACACACACGAACACACACACGAACACACACACACACACACACACGAACACCCTGCGATTTTGGTTCTGGGCTGATTCCTCACCTTTCTTATCAGTGATACCTCACGAGGTGAGATCTTGCATGGAGCCCCAGTCCAAGGGAGACTGACAGTAATCTTTAGCCTCTTCCATTTTCTAACAATTGCTCCAACAGTTTATCTATTTTCATCAAGCTGCTTGGCAATTGCCCCGTAGCCCTTTCCAGCCCTGTGGAAGTCCACAATTTTGTCTCTGGTGTCTTTTGATAGCTTTCTGGTCTTGCCCATGGTAGTAGTTGGCGTCTGACTGACTGTGGGGTGGACAGGTGTCTTTAAAGAGCTCAGACAGGTGCTACTAAATTAGATTAATGAGTGGAGTAGAGGAGGACTTTTTAAAGGCACAGTAACAGGTCTTTGAGAGCCAGAATTCTTGCTGTTTCTGAGGTGTTCAAATACGTATGTTCAGCAGTGCAAGACAAATAAATTCTTTAAAAATCATACAATGTGATTTCCTGAATTTATTTTTAAAATTCTGTCTCTCAGAGTGGGAATGCACCTACAATGTGAATTTCAGACCCCTCCATGATTTCTAAGTGGGAGAACATGCAAAATCGCAGTGTGTTCAAATACGTGTGTGTGTGTTAGCTTTGATTTTTAAGCTTGTCATTCTTATCAATTTATCAATGTTCTTATCTGTGCCTAGAAGCACCCCGGTGTGTTTTTTGTTTTTACATATAACATGTATTTGATTTTATATGATGTATCCCTTTTTTTAATATTAATGTTCAAGGTAGAGATATTTTCATATATACTTTTATTTTATATCGAATGAGCCAACAACCTAATTTATGTTTTTTATGCATAAATTAATTACTTTTTTGCTCATAATTTAATTTTTACATTTTATGGTGTTTAATTTATATTTAAATTATTTTTTATTTTTTTGGCATGATCTGATATTAGAAATGTTATTGGGCACATGCATAACTGTACCGTCATACTTACCAATTGGCTATTGCTATATAATTTTTATCCTTGACCCCTATTGATTTAGGTGTAAAAACTTACAATATTACGATCTTCCTATGTTATGCGTAGTATATTTAATGTTTAATATACACTTTTGTGTATTTATATAACCACTCTGTATCTGTTTTTTCAGTAATCCATAACACTAAGCCGTAGCACTAGGGATATAATGCTCTATGATAAAATGGCGGCTCCTCTGCACATGCGCACTTTAAATTGTTGTCATGATTCCATATATTTTTTTTGACTATTCAATGACCTCATGATTATCTTTGGTCTATTAAATATGCTCAGCCAACTTTGCTTACCCTTTTCTAAATTTTTATGGCTTTTAATAGCCCTTCATCCTTAGGATCTTTATCACGTGGACACGTGATAATGGCGTCAGGAGAACTCGTGGCCCACAGGAAAATGGCGCCTGTGTCGCGCATGCGCAGTTCGGTGTTGATCGCCGAGTATAATCTCATACCTGCCTATAATCACACTTGCAGATGTCAAATCTTGCCATATTTCCACATCACCTAAAGTTTTATGGTTCTGTTTAGCTCCTATGCGGAGACTAGGCTGTTGGCTCTTTCCTTGTTATGATCTACGGGAAAATGGCGCCCGTGGTCCCGGACATGCGCAGTGAACGCGGATTGCCGGCAAAATGGTGCCCGCTTAATTGATACAAAAGTCCCCTCGCTATAAATAGACTTGCATTGACGTCTGGCTGCTATGGCACACCCCTTTTGAGAATGTACGTCTTGTACGAAACACGTTAAGGAGGAGCCCTGCACGCCGTGATGTCATGCCGCCGGATCATGGCGGTCCGGCGGCCATCTTTGTTTACAGCTGGTTAGTGCATTCAGCAGCTTTATGCTGCATGTATCTGTGTTTGAGGATTGCATTGTCATAACGCCTAATCCTTCCTCCCATGGGAATAATTTTTTAATGTGTGTTTATATTTTAAATTTATTTTATTTATTAATAAACTAATTTACATTAAATACTACACTATGGGCACTATTTGTTGCTCTACATCAAGCACCTGAGCCCCGGGTAACCATCCCAAGGCCCAGAGAAGAGAAATTTATAGCAGACCCCAATCGCAGCTTACCATTAAAGGGGACCTCTAGAAGTAACACCTCAGCTCCCATATCCACGGAAGAGATATCCAATCCAGGCTGCATCCTACCCAGAACAGAGGGGACCTCTGGCTTTTTTTATACAAACACGCATTACTATTGCGCCTCTGGTGAGTGTGCAAGTTTACCATTTTCCTTGCACGTTACCGGATCATATATGCTACAGGGAGGAGTGAAGACACCTATCTAGCCTATTGTTTCTTCCTACACTAACATCACTCCCAGCACCTTTATTGGACATTCATTTGATGCTTGTTGCTGTTCACATATAGTGTTTGTTTGTGGGGACACACATCAGTTATTCCCTTCTCGATATGGACTTTGTAAAGATATTCATGTCATCATATGCTTTGTTAGCTATTTACTATACATTTTCTATTTATTATAATTTCAGGCGTTTACATCCTAGTACGGATTTTTTAGAGTGTATAGTGCATTCACTTTTTGTATTTTTAAGGTTCATCAACTACTCTTAATGTGTATTTGCGTTATAAACATCTGGGTTATTCTATTCTACTTTACCTTTTAGTGCTGCACTACATGTTTTACGTTTAATTTTAGAAGGTCATTGGTTTCCTTTTTAGCCCTTTTGGGGGTCGTCTCATTGTTGCGCATCTAGTGCACCTGTTAATTTCATTAACATCAAAGCAGCTGAAACTGATTAACAACCCCCTCTACTACATAACTGACCAGATCAATATCCCAGGAGTTTAGTCACTTGTCCTCCAGAGGATGTACCCCCTTTCTTGACCAGGCCATTTTTTGCGATACGGCTCCGTTATTTTAACTGTCAATTGTGCAGTCATGCAACACTGCACCCAAATGAAATTTACATCCTTTTTTTCCCCCCACAAATAGAGATTTCTGTCAGTGGTATTTGATCGGCTGTGCTTTTTTTATTTTTTGCACTATAAACAAAGACCGACAATTAAAAAAAAAAAAAAAAATATATATATATATAAAAATTTGAATTTTGTCATAAATTTTAGGCCAAAATGTATTCTGTTACATATCTTGCTAAACAAAAATCCCAATACGTGTAAATTAATTGGTTTACATGTAAGTTATAGCATTTAGAAATGGTGGTGTGTATATATACTGGACTTTTTTTTTTCACTAGTAATGGTGGCGGCATTCTGAGACTGGGGGAAACTGACTTGGTGTCACTGACATCCCCAGTGACACCAATACAGTGAATCAGTGCTAATAAAAAAGCATTGACACTGTACTAATACCAATGGGCAGGAAGGGGTTTTCATCTTGGGCGATCAAAGGGTTAACTGTTTACTGTTTTACTATGTGGGCTGTGTGTGTGTGTGTTTTACTGTAAGCATGCTGCTTTGTATGGCTCTGCCATGCAGAGTCATACAAAGCAGAGTGCAGCAGCTGACGGGAGAGATAATGTATTACATAAAATAAACTTATATATAAATATATATATAAAATCGAGCGCAGTATGAGGATGTAGATAGGGTAGCTGCTGGCACTAAAAGGCACCTCGTGAACCTCCAGAGTAATGGTAAAATATGAAAGTGCAGCGCTAACTTAAACAATGATTACACATAAGATAGATCCCATATGAATGTGGATCGGCAAAAAAGACGGCGTCAGTTCATCAGATGTGCTAAATACGTATACAGTCTCCAACACTTGAAGAGCCAGGGATAGTAGATATCAGAAATGATAAAGAAAAGCCAAGTAATGCACTGACCAGATAGCGCAAGTTAAAGCGCATGGGACATTTAAGACCTGTCCCTGGTACTCAGCCACTGTATCACTGGAGCAAGGCGGTGTCATCTATAGGGTGACCACTAGATGTCATCTGTCCGGATGGAAGCTGTGTCCAGCCACTGTGTTGATGGATCAGGTGGGTGTTGTCTGTAGGGTGACCACTAGATGTCATCGGTTCCAGGAGAAGCTGTATCACGGATCCAGGGATGTCACTGCAGATGTGTTCTTGTTAGGCACAATCCCAGGACCTACTGGATTTACAGGCTCCCCAGAAATAAAGAGCCCGTGGAAAAAGGCCTCAAATAGTGTGATAACGTTTATTTAAAATTGAACAATCAGAAAAGAACTTACTTAGCAAAGGTACAGCTGCTTATAAACGGCCAGACCGGAGGTACATGTACATAAGATAAACATAGCTTGGCACTTCCCTAACGCGTATCGTGTAAGTACACATCATCAGAGGGGACTGTGCCAGTGTTAGGTGTGGTGTTTTAAACCTAAAAAGGCGCCAAAAACACCGCAATGCGGCGGCACCGTTATTGCCGGTTCGCGCATGCGCAGTAGCGATCGGCCGTTCGCGCATGCGCAGTAGCGTCCGCGGCGGCCATTTTAAAGAAGACCGACATGAATGTATGGACATACAGGTGTTGGTTCTGCAGTGATCTTACTGGGAATAAGATACTGCAATCCTAAAAACGCACGGGGCAAGTATAGTAATGCGTGGACCATACTGTGTGCCCCCTTGTAGCAAAAAAACGGCCTGGTGAAAGGCAAGGTTATAAAAATATAAATGAGTGGGATCTCATATATGAAGTGATTCTGGCACTGAATAAAAACCAAATACATCAAATATGACAAACATGTGGATTAAAAAACATCTGGTTAAAAGTAATACCCATGAAATATACAATTATAAAACCAAATGTACTGAGATTATGGTGCATCGAATATGTTAAAGCGATCAAGAGATAAAGGTGCATCGACTTTTTTAAAAACGATCTAAACACTCAAATGGAAATACAGATAAAGTAAAAGTAATCTGATTAAGAAGTGAGATCATGAAAAGTGCTTAAAGATCGATCAGCTGGTATCGATAAAACAATTGATATCTAATTCTACATTTAGTCCTTGTGGAGCTTGGGACTGTAGAAGATAAATCCACTTGGTCTCAAGCATAGAGACCGCGCGTTTTTTGTGGGTACCTCTCCAGTTACTTTTGATGATATCTATACCCACAAATCGCAGGGAGTGTGGATTCTTATTGTGTCGCTGGCGGTAATGCATAGACAAGGAGTGTTCCTTGTAACCTTTCTTAATATTGACCAGGTGTTCCCTCAGCCTGTCTCGCAGTCTCCTTGTCGTTCTACATTTACATACAGGTCTCTTCCCCCCATTGAAAATACTTGGAGATCGCCGGGTGTTGGTGGGGAATCACTGGCTGGGACCCGGTGATTGACAGCCAAGGCCACGAATGGCAGTGGGGTAGGGAGCGCGCACACCCCCTACCTGGAACTGCAAAATCACATATACAGTTGTGTTCAAAATAATAGCAGTGTGTTGAATACAGTGAATACAGCTCAAAATCCTTCTAACATTTATTTCCATACACACAAATGCATTGGGAACACTACACATTCTATTCCAAATCAAAACATGAAGAAAAATATATCAAATTTGTGTTGTTCCTCTAAAATAAATTTAAGAAAAGTGAATATTAGACTGTTCAAAAAAATAGCAGCATTTGTATTATTCTTTACAAACTCAAACATTCACTATACATACTGAAAAATGTTTGAAGATTTTGCTTTCCTTTGAATCGCTTAATTTATATTTAGTTGTATAACCACTGTTTCTGAGAACTGCTGTACATCTGTGTTGCATGGAGTCAGCCAACTTCTGGTACCTGTGAACAGGTATTCCAGCCCAGGATTATTGTACTACATTCCACAGTTCTTCTCTATTTCTTGGTTTTGCCTCAGAAACTGCATTTTTTTGATGTCACTCCACAATTTTTCTATTGGATTAAGATTCGGGGATTGGGCTGGCCACTCCATAACGTCAATCTTGTTGGTCTGGAAGATGTTGCACATTTACTGGTGTATTTGGGGTTGTTGTCTTGTTGGAACACCCATTTCAAGGGCATTTCCTCTTCAGCATAAGGTAGCATGGCCTCTTCAATTATTCTGATGTGTTAAAACTGATCCATGGTCACTGGTATGCGATAAATAGGCCCAACACCGTAGTATGAGAAGCATCCCCCCATATCATGATGCTTGCGCTACCATGCTTCACTGTCTTCACAGTGTACTGTGGCTTGAATTCAGTGTTTGGGGGTCATCTGACAAACTGTCTCCGGCCACTAGACCCAAAAAGAACAATCTTACTTTCATCAGTCCACAAAATGTTGCGCCATTTCTCTTTAGGCCAGTCAATGTGCTCTTTGGCAAATTGTAACCTCTTCAGCACGTCTTTTTTTCAACAGTGGGACTTTTCGGGGGGTTCTTGCAGATAGCTTGGCTTCACATAGGCATCTTCTAATTGTAACAGTACTCACAGGTAACTTTAGACCTTCTTTGATCTTCCTGGAGCTGATTGTTGGCTGAGTCCTTGCCATTTTGGCTATTCTTCTATCCATTCGAATGCTAGTTTTTCGCTTTCTTCCACGTCTTTCAGTTTTGGTTGCCATTTTAAAGCATATGTGATCATTTTAGCTGAGCAGCCTATCATTTTCTGCACTTTGTTTGGAATCATTGTCATGTTGGAAGACCCAGCCACGTTTCATCTTCAATGCCCTTGCTGATGGAAGGAGGTTTGCACTCTAAATCTCACGATACATGGCCCCATTCATTCTGTCCTGTACATGGATCAGTCGTCCTGGTCCCTTTGCGGAGAAACAGCCCCAAAGCATGATGTTGCCACCCCCATGCTTCACAGTAGCTATGGAGTTCTTTGGATGCAACTCAGCAATCTCTCTCCTCCAAACACGACGAGTTGTGTTTCTACCAAACCGTTCTATTTTGGTTTCATCTGACCATATGACATTCTCCCAATCCTCTTCTGGATCATCCAAATGCTCTCTAGCAAACTTCAGACGGGCCTGGACATGTACTGGCTTAAGCAGGGGGACAAGTCTGGCACTGCAGGATCTGAGTCCCTGGCGGCGTAGTGTGTTACTGATGGTAGCCTTTGTTACGTTGGTCCCAGCTCTCTGCAGGTCATTCACTGGGTCCCCCCGTGTGGTCCTGGGATTTTTGCTCACCGTTCTTGTGATCATTTTGACCCCACGGGGTGAGATCTTGCGTGGAGCCCCAGATCGAGGGAGATTATCAGTGGTCTTGTATGTCTTCCATTTTCTTATTATTGCTCCCACAGTTGATTTGTTCACACCAAGCTGCTTGCCTATTGCCGATTCAGTCTTCCCAGCCTGGTGCAGGTCTACAATTTTGTTTCTGGTGTCCTTCGACAGCTCTTTGGTCTTCACCATAGTGGAGTTTGGAGTGTGACTGTTTGAGGTTGAGTCTTTTATACTGATAAGTTCAAACAGGTGCCATTGATATAGGTAATGAGTGCAGGACAGGGGAGCCTCTTAGAGAAGAAGCTACAGCTCTGTGTGAGCCAGAAATCTTGGTTATTTGTAGGTGACCAAATACTTATTTTCCACCATAATTTGCAAATAAATTCTTTCCAAATCAGCCAATGTGATTGTCCTGGATTTTTTTTCTCAATTTGTCTCTTAGTTGAGGTCTACCTATGATGCCAATTACAGGCCTCTCTCATCTTTTTAAGTGGGAGAACTTGCACAATTGTTGGCTGACTAAATACTTTTTTGCCCCACTGTTCGTGCTTTTGCGCACCTGCTCCACCCTGTAGCAGTATTTCCACTATAGGGTGGCACGGAAGCAGCTAATTGACTTGATACTATGCTCCGATTAAAAAGTGTTCCTTTAATTTTTTTGAGCAATGTACTATCGTCAATGCCACCAGATCTCCATTTGTAAGCTAAGCAGAAATTTGTGGGGAACTGTATTGAATGCTTTGGCAAAATCCAGATACATTACATCCACAGGTCTTCCTCTACCTAGATTACAGCTTGCTTCCTCGTAGAATGTTCACAGGTTGCTCTAGCAAGAACCATCTTTCATAAATCCATGCTGGTTACTACTAGTGCTACTGTTTTCATAATCAAATTCTTGGATATGGTCCGTTATCATCCCGTTCAGTAGTGTACATATTGATGTTAGGCTGGCTGGTCTGTAGTTCACAGGTATGTATCTTGGTTATTTTTTTAATATTGGTACCATAGTAGCTTCTCACCAATCAGCAAGTACCCTTCCAGTCATTATGCGGTCCTTAAAATATAGGAATAAAGGGTTGGCTATAACATGGCTCTTTGAGGACGCTTGAGTGTGAGCCTTCTGGTCCTGGTGATTTATTCACATTGAAATGGAACTTTAATTACAAAAATTGACAGACGGAATTTTTAATGCAGAAGAGACATACCATGTTAAAGTGGCTTACCGGCCTGTGTGCACACCTAGCTCGGTGTAGAGTTCTGGCAATGCCGAGCTTATTGCACACCAGTGCATGCACAGTACTAGTGTCATCTTGGCATAGCCAATTAAAACGGCTAGGGATCTATCCCCAGATGCATCTGGGTTGAAGATGTTAGTGGCTGGCAAGGAACTCTCAGATATTGCAGAGCTGGAGTATTGGTGAGCATAGTGCCACTTTAAGCTTTTCAGGTCTATTTTGACATTGGGTTCTGTTAGTAACTAGAGGTTTAATTACAATACAATCTTGTTTATTATACCCCTCCTTTTGCTTTCTAAGATCTGAGGAGAAGAATACATTTAATACAGTTGCCTTCTCTCTTGAACCAACTTCCCCTCATTATAGTTTATGGGACCAATATGCTCTAACTTCGCCTTTTTACTGTTAATGTCCTTAAAGTGGTTGTTAAGGCTTAAGGTTTTTTAACTTCATGCATAAAACTTTACAAAAGATGGAAATAAGATAATTTCCAGTAAGCACAACTATCCCCATAACACAATGCGAGAAACATAAGTATTCTCCTATTTCTAAATTGTCCGTAAAGATGACACAAAGAGATAATGAGGGAAACGCAAGATATTATTACTACTTTCCTGCAATGGATTTGTGTAAGACCCAAATTGACTTCACCGAGAAATTACATTCTTATGTTTCCGCTATTGAGACTTAGAACTTTAGTTAAAAAGGCAATGTTGAAGCAGGATGTCACTATGAAGGAGGTTGAGGAAAAGGTAACCCTGTATGCTCCCCATAAATCTCTCTGGGTTTTGACAGTTTTCCATAGAGTGGTACCAGTCATACCGGGAAACACTGACCCCACATTTTCTTTAGGTGTTAAAAGTGGTTGTAAAGGCTCTAGGTTTTTTTCGCCTTCATGCATTCTTTGCATGAAGGTAAAAAACCTTCTCTCCAACGGCCCCCCTAATACTCACCTAAGCCCCCCTCTCGATCCTGCGATGTGCACTGGAGTCTCAGCTATCCCGGGACTCCCTATCCTCATTGGCTGAGACAGCAGTGGAAGCCATTGGCTGATGTTGCTGCTGATGCCATCAATCACATCCAATGAAAAGCCGTCAATCACAGCCAATGAGAAGTTAGGGGGTGGGGGCGATCCTCAGCTCTGTGTGCATGGCGCAGCGGCTGGGGAGTGCACATGTTCAGGTGCCCCATAGCAAGCTGTTTGCTATGGGGGCACCCAACAGGAGGGAGGGGCCAGGAGCGCCGACGGGGGACCCAAGAAGAGGAGGATCAGGTCTGCTCTCTGCAAAACCAGTGTATACAGCAGGTAAGTATAACAAGTTTAAAATAGATAAAGTGCAGCGCTAAAATCAACAAGCAAAGAAATCGATCTGAAAAATTCGATCTAAAAAGTTCAATCTAAAATTTTGTTATCAAATGTTCAGTTAGTTCATCAATATGATATTAAAGTGGGCACAGCTATGAGGAATCCGAAAAATGGCAGAAATGCGCACTCACCGACCGCGCATAGGAAATGCGCATGTGTGTATTAAATCCCACAGATACCGATCTCCCTCAGGAAGGGATGTCATCAAATGATAGTCTGCTGGGCTCACAGGACCTCCTTAGGATCAGGATGGATCAGCCGGATAAAGAATCCCTCCAGGTGAAGGCTTCCCTCCTCTGGATGTAGTATAAAATTGGAAGCTGTGTCTGCTGACCCCTCAATGAGGGGCAAAAAGTGGAAGAGTACCCATAGTGTAGTATGTCACAAAAACTTTATTGATAACAAACTTAGTGCAGGGTAAATCTGTGTAGGTACTGGCAAATGCCAGGAATATAATGCAGGAAAACAGAGGGTTAAAAAATGTGTTACTGACCCTGTATAGTAGAGTAGCCGCCAGACCTCCTCGTGGTCTGGGCGGCAATAAGGCGTCACAGGCTGTCAGTTCCTCCTGAGGCCTTTCGTGCTAAGGCACATCATCAGAGGGGACACTGACAGCTCTGTGACGGACGCCAAATGTTTAAATAATGAAAAACGGGAGTCCCGCATGCGCACTAACTCGCCGCCATTTTCGCAGAGACCCAGCAACTGTGCATGCGCGCGCGGCTAGGCGCCATTTTGCCGTGGATATAGAAAGCTGTCAGCTGAAGTGTATTACACATCGCTGGCAGAGCACACAGAACGGTGCATGTGAGTCAGAAGCAGTGGCTCATTAATCCCAGGGGAGACAATCGGTAAATTAACCCCGGTATTCTATAAAAGAAAACAGCTATAAGCCACTTCCCAAAATAGTGCAACACCAAATTGGTGGTTAAATGAGGGGAAAAAAGATAATATACCCACGGCTTGAAAAGGTGCTCCGGGTGCTCAAATCTGTAAACTGATTACAATATAGCATAAAATACACAATAATATGTACAATTAATATAAAAGAGCAGGGACAATTTCTAATGTACAGTAATCGCCACCATCAAAAGGAAAGGACCGGTTTAGCTGCATTTTGAGACACCACTTTTTGCCAAAAAATTAAATTTAAAGCGATAGCTGAAATATATTTATGACAGCGATCTTAAGCGCATCAAATCGCTTATATGCCACTAAATAGTGGTACTGAGTCCCAGGGAGATAATCATAGATAGCGAGTCTCCCTACTTAATGATTATTCACCAACTGATGAGTTCTCGGGGAAAAAACAATATGTCCATGGCATATAAAGGTGCTCGGGGTACAGCAATAAATAGTAACCATAATAAAAAATTCCAATTACATGAATAAAAGGGGGAAATATATTCCTATATAAAAACACCAATATTAATAAAAGTTATTCATAAACAAGTGAATAAGATAGCAGAAAATGAATAGAATAGCTATGATAATATGTGAACTAGATAAAAAGCCCATATTAGTCACTCCTGAATAGATAAAAACCACAAATATGACTAAAGAATGACTGAAAGATATATTAATGGGTGTACAGGATGTTAATTATTTGCTATAAAGCAATTAACATCGATTTCGATATTGTGTCCCCTAGGGTACAGGGTATCCAATTCGTAGACCCATTTAGTTTCTGATTGCGATACGGCTCTGGTTTTGTTCATGCCTATCCAGTGTGCTCTCTTAAGCGGTCACGAAGTCGTCTAGTCGTGCGCCCCACATACTGTTTGTGGCATGGACATTGCAGGAGATACACCACAAATTTACTATTACATGAAATGAATCGATTGATTGTGTATGGTTTCCCACTTGTAAACAATTCAAAGGTATTAGTTCTACATTTCCTAATACCATTGTATTTACAGATGACACACTTATTACAAGGGTAAAACCCTTTTAGCTCATCAAAAAATGTGGTGCCGGTCAGGGGGTTCACTACGTTTGGTGCTATTTGGTGCCTGATTGCTGTCGCTTTCCGGAAAATAATCTCCGGTTTTTCTGGTAAGATTTTAGACAGTGTGGGATCCAGTTTCAATAAGTTCCAATTTTTCTTTAGGATTCCCCCAATCTGTCCAAACTGCGTGGAAAAGGTTGTGACAAAGGGGCAGATTCTTGATTCTGTTGGTCTCGGTTTATCAGCATATTATTTCTGTCACATTGAGCAATCGTCTGTATAGTGTCATCCAGAATGTCCTCCAGGTAACCCTTTTCTAGGAACCTTTTCTTTAATATCATAGCCTGATCAAAGTAAGTATCCATGTCTGTACAGTTGCGTCGGATGCGCATGAACTGACCTTTCGGAATATTACTCAACCAATTAGGGTGATGACAGCTACTGGTTGGAATGCAGCTATTCCTATCTGTACTTTTAAAGAAGGATTTTGTAACAATTTTACCATTAAGGTTAATCAATGTGAGATCTAAAAAATTGATTTCGGATTGACTGTATGTAAATGTAAGGCTGATATTGAGCTTGTTGTGATTGAGGCTAGTAAAAAAGTTAACCAAAGATTTTTTTTCTCCATTCCAGAGGAGAATAATGTCATCAATGTACCTCTTATACATAACTAATTCTGGCCAGTCTCTAGCGTAAATGAGGTCCTCTTCCCACCGAGACATGAAGAGGTTCGCTAGGCTGGGGGCAAACTTAGCCCCCATTGCGACTCCCTTAGTTTGCAAGTAATATGACTCAATACATCACTGAGGTTAACAATATCCTTAGTGACAGTGCCACATATAAGCTTTTATCACGTGACCCAATGCTAGGCTATAGGAAGGAGCTTAAGAAAATCATCACTAAAGGCTATGATTTAAATATCTTAAACAAGAAAGAGAAAGCATTCCTGTGCCCTTCGGCACCTAAATTGCCTATATTATACATTGCCTATATTATATTATAATTATAATATATTATATATTATAATTATATTATAAATTGCCTATATTATATTACAGTGACCTCTCTGCCTCATATTTTTTAAAGGACCATTTTTACCCATAAATATGCAGTTGTGTGCTAGAATTTAGTCACCCAGGTTAAGATCTTTTATATTTGTTGCCCATTGGAATGCACTGACTAATGCCATTAATTAATATGTTCTCAGCAAGGGATGTAGGATTTCTAACTGGTGAGCACCTACTTTAGGTTTCTTTTTGTGCCCTAGTCTTTATGCTTCAAAAACCCCTTGTTACACGTCATTGAACAATCCAGGGTCTTTCCCATGTGGATAAAATGCATTTAAATATTGTGAATTTAATACAATATCCAGGATTGTCACTTCCTGTATGACTCAGGAAAAATTAAAAATTAGGAGTTATATTATTTGTGGGATGAATTATGTGGTCTATTTGATTTCTTGCACGGCATGCATGATACAATACGTGGATTGCATGATTTATCCCCTTAAGGAATCGTATCAGTCGTCCGCTGCCGCTGCAGTCGGTGACTGCCAGTCTGCTCTGCCCCTCCAGAGCTCACTGGGGTGCTGGGCTGTGCAGGGGGTTGGAGCACCTGGCCCAGCCTCCCAGCGAGCCACTGAGAGACTTTGGCCTTACTTCACCTTTAAGAAATGACAACTCAGGGAGCAATTACATCTGCCCATTCAATATCTGGATAATTGAAGTGCCCCATGCAAATAACATTGCCCTGCCTCATTGCCATTTCTAACTGTGGGAGGAGATCGGTCTTCTCCTCATCCTTCAGGTTAGGAGGCCTGTAGCATATACCCACTATTAATTTCCCTTTTATTTTTTTCCCTATGATGCTCCAGCCACAAGCATTCCACCTTCTCCTTTGCCCCATAGCAATGTCTTACCCCATATTCACTGGCAAAACATTCCTGATATGCTAATCATGGAGAAGTAGGGTCAAAGCCTCTTTGCAAACCACTGAGAGGCTTTGGCTCTACTTCTCCTTTAAGAAATGACAAGCCTTAGATGAGTGAGCAGTTTTGTCTGCCCAGTCAGTATCTGGATAATTGAATTCCCCCATTATTATAACATTGCCATTTCTAACTGTAAAAGGAGATTGATTTTCCCCTCATCCTTCAAGTTAGGTGGCCTGTAGCATATTAAAGTATACCTAAAGGCAAAACTTTTTTAGTTTTGTATAGAGTGGAGAGGAATTAGAATGCTTGTCAGTTTCTTTTGCTGTCTGTGCTGCCTTTAACCACTTCCTGCCCAGGGCAATTTTCAGCTTTCAGCGCTATCACACTTTGAATGATAATTGCGCGGTCATGCAATACTGTACCCATATGATTTTTTTACCATTTTTTGAGGCAGATGAAGCTTTATTTTGGTGGTATTTATTCACCGCTGGGATTTTTAATTTTTTTGCTATGTAAATGAAAAAGTCCAAACATTTTGAAAAAAAGTGTTTTTCTTATAAAATTCTGCAAATAAATAATCTTTCATCATAAATCTTGGCCAAAATGTATTCCGTTATATTTTTATTAAAAAAAAAAGCCAAATTACTTTATAAACAAAAATTATAATTTTTAAACATTTTGTTTACATTTTTATTTTATTTTTTTTATTTTATTTATTTTTTTTATATATACTTTCACCCTAGCAGTACAGTGTCACCATGGTGACACTGTACTACTTGTGGGGGGTGATGATTTTTTTTTTTTTTTTTTTACAGTGATTGCTTTTACACCCATATAGGATGTAAAAGCAATCATTTCTCTTTCTCTCTGTCTGCATTCTTGCAGCCATTGAGAAATAGTGAGTGAGCTGTGATTGGTCACAGTTTGTCACATGGTACAAGGCTGTTGTGAATAGCCTTGTACCATGTGAGCTCTGTGATCATTCACAGATTTCACACGTAGTAAGCAATGATGTCACGAGTGACATCTTGCTTACTACTTTGCATGTGATCACTGATTGGCCAATCAGTGATCACATGATCGGGACCTCGTACAGAGGTCCCATCCGATCGGTGTTTCACTGTGTCCGGATGACACAGCGGGCACCGGATCGCGGTGCTGCACGCTCCCAGGGAGTGCGCACAGGTAGAAATGGCGGGTGCCATTTATGAACGGCAACTCGCTCCTGGGGTGCCACCGCCCTGCTGTTTATAAACAGCAGGTGGACCACAAGTGGTTAAGGAGATTCACCTTTTCTGATGGAATTGCCTTGTTTAACATTATTAGTAAGAAAGTACAAGATAAACTCAAATTGTGGGTTGTCCCCAGAAAAATAATAGGACATTAGTTCTGGTGACTTGGGGTTCCCTAAGGAATACCCTTAATTTGCAGGAAAATCTCCATAATGGGATGCAGATGGTGAAAAAAAAGTTCACAGTACCTTCATACTCTGTGTCTTCGTACACACAGTGCCTCAGTCACAGTGCCTCAATATTCACAGTGCCCCAGTCACTCACAGCACTTCAGTGCTTCTGTACCAGCAGAGCCCCTAGTAAGTCTCTGTCCCTTTCCAGTGATCCTTTCACACAGCCATAACCTCAACCTCACTCCTACACTCCTGATGCTCCTTTTCCACAGCACCACAACACTCACTGCTGGGGTCTTGGATTACTTCATTGTCACTGCTCTGCCTGGGTTCCCACTTAATTCTTGCTGCTCAGCCTCTCACAGCATCCTTTCAGCTTGTCCAGTGCCCTTTTGACGTGTCCAGTGTGCCCTCTTGATTTGTCCAGTGCACACACACACTATGTCCAGTGCCTTTTCATCATGTCTAGCGCCCTTTTAGGGTGTCCAGCACCCTCAATAGTGGAGTTTGAGGACACCGTGACTACCTGCACTGGTCTGGTGATATTGTAACACTGTGGCAGTGATCTGAGGTCTGGTGGCACTGGGACTGATGTGGCAGAAATCAGGAACGCTCTTGATGGCCTACATTGGTCTTATGCTAATAGGACTGGTTTGGCAGGGATCAGGAACACCGTTTCTGGCTGCTCTGGTCTGGCGTCACTATCACTGATTCTATGCTGATTGGGGACACTGTAACTGGCTACACTATTATGGTGACACGAGACTTTTGCAGTGGTGATTGGGGATGCGGGAGACCATTTATATATACCTTTCTGCATCCAGGAAGCCACCGTCCAGCCATATTATTGCATTCTCTGGATGGGATATGGTTAATTGAGAGTCAAAACAAAACCCTCCAAAGTCTGTATATGCAGTAAATCATGCTTGTTATACTCGATGTGGAAGCTAAGGGGTTAATCCTCGGGTAAAAGGGCTGTTTAATCCTGATTTCTCTGATCCTCCTCTTCTTCCACAGTCCCAAATCCATCTGCTGATAGTACAAAGATATAGGAGGTCATCTGCACATGCTCAGTTTGGTGTGTAATGCTAGAGAGGGTTTTTTTTTTGGGGGGGGGGTTGCATGTGATCAGCACAGTGCCAAACTACACTGCCCAGACAGAGGGTCAGGGGTCATGCATCCTCATAGGACAGTCAAAGGAGAATTAAAACGCCTCCTGTCTTTGGACAGAACTAATAGAAGTCTGGGTATTGTGGAAGACCAGATATAGTGAATGCAGGGTCCTGGGTTTAGTAACACTTTAGGTTCTACATTATTTTTTAATTTTGCTGTAAAATGATAGAGAAAAAAGGATTCTATGATGCATACACTGTTACTGGTTTTTAGGCAGCCAAGACAATTTCTAATGTACATTTCTATTAATATTCTACACAGCAATATTTTTGTACACCTGTACCGTGTTACCTGTTGTAATTAATTTTTAAGGTAATAAAAACATGAAAAAAAAATACTGTAAAGTTCTGCCTAAAATAAATAAAATTGCAGCTTACCTTTTTTTTAGTTGCTCTATTTTGGACCCTCTGGCAATAAAAAAAAATCTGACTTAATTCTCTTTGTTTATGAGGGGGGTGGGCAGCTGTGTTTGCCATAATTAACCCTGTCTGTACAGTGCAGTGCAGGCAGATCTTCAGCATACATTGTAACTAGATTTGAGCACTGTCTGTCCTAACAAAGGGTTACATGTTTAGAGGGTAGGCTTTTTGCAATGTATTCTAGAGTCACTTTGGCATTGTTCAAAAAAATTAGGCATGCTGTGTGAATGGGAACATATAACAAACATGTACTGATATTTTCTCAAATTTGACTGCAAACGTGGAAATTTACTTTAAATTCTGGAGCATAATAATGACCTCAAAACTATCAAGAACTTTGTGCATCAAAAAAGAATAAGGAATATGGAAGTAAAACAGCCAAAGTCTGTAGTAAAACTGTAGCAAGCTATTTAACAGGCTTAGAACAACCTACCATGTGAGCACCTTCAAAACTACTAAATTGATAATACGTGGAAATATGAATATACGTGAGATACTCAATTTAAAATTCTTCATAGAGCACGCCAGGCATCTAAAAAGGCATACACACAGGCATGTATTTTGTTCATAAATCACCATCCTCATTCTAGTTATCTATTTTTTCGAACTATCAAAACATCATCCTTGATAAACCCAATTTGATTCATTTATTATGGCAGTGCCCAATAATCGAGAAATTCTGGCAAAAGGGTATACAGTTTATGGATCCTATATTAGAGTCTACTAGGTTGTTGTGCCCATCTATGTGCCTTATTACACTATATATGAAAGTCAATGAGTGGCCACAGGTAGTACTTGGAACATGGGAAATTGTTTGTTGGGGAGCCAAAAAGATTATATTGACTCAATGGATCCAGCCTAACTCTCCTTCTTTAGAGGATCTTAAAGCGACTATATTTAGATTATGCATGATTGATGCATTGGATACCCAGAGAAATAAGGACATATGCATACACCTGGTCTAGCTGTACCGGTTATATGACTGAGGCGTTGCCTGCGGATCAGCTTCGCAAAATAATGACCATTTTCTACATACTACATGGTACAATATGGAAAAGCTAAGGGGTACTTTGGGATGGCTCAAAATATAGTGTAGAACAGCGGTCACCAAACTTTCCAAAGAAAGGGCCAGTTTACTGTCCTTCAGACTTTAGAGGGGACAGCTGTGCTCAGTGGTAGCAAACAATACCCTATCTTTAATATTTAACAGTTTTCAGAGAAATAGTATGTTCCAGTGGAAGCAATAGTGCCCCATTGGTGGTGTCAGTGGAAAAAATAAAGCCCCTTCCTTGGTGTCAGTGGAAGGAATAGTGCCCTCTTGTTGGTATCAGTGACATGAATTATGACCCATTGTTGGTGTCAGTAACATGAATTATGCCCCATTGTTGGTGTCAGTGGCAGGAATTATGCCTAAAGGGCCAGGTAAAGGTAAGCAAAGGACCACATCCAGTCCCAGGGCCGTAGTTTGGAGACCATTGGTATAGTAGTTTACTTTTTTATAGCATCTTTAAAGTAGAGCCCAAAAGGGGAAATTCTGCTTTAAGGCCTCGTCCCACGCTCACCGTTCAGGATTGGCATCTTTGGGGAGCTGGGGACAAGGCCTAGATGATCAGAAGCAGAAGTGCTCTTCTCCACAGTTTTTGTAGCTGCTTTGATTTTTTGACTGGTCAACTGCTTTAACCACTTGCCTACAGGGTACTTATACCTCCTTCCTGCCCAGGCCAATTTCCAGCTTTCAGTGCTGTCACACTTTGAATGACAATTGCGCGGTCATGCAACACTGTACCCATATGAAATTTGTATCATTTTCTGGTGACATTTTTTTGTGACAGAGCTTTCTTTTGGTGGTGTTTAATCACCTCTGGGTTTTTTATTTTTTCTTAAATCAAAAACCACTGAAAATGTTGAAAAAACATTTTTTTCAAAAACTGTTTTTTCTTAGTTTTTGTTATAAAATTTTGTAAATAATTGATTTTTCTCCTTCACTGATGTGCGCTAATGAGGCTGCAGTGATGTGCACTGATAGGCTGCACTGATGGACACTGATAGGTGGCACTGATGAGGAGGCACTGATGGGCATTGACGGGCATCACTGGGCACTGAAAGGCAGCACTCATGGCACTGTTAGGTGTCACTGACTGGCACTGTTAGGTGTCACTGACGGGCACTGATAGGCGGCACTGATGCACACTGATAGGTGGCACTGACTGGCACTGGTAGGTGGCACTGATTTACAGCTCAGATGGACACTGTGGCATTGATGTGCACTGGTAGGCACTGATATGTAGCATTGATGTGGCACTGATGGGCGCTGGCAGGTGGCATGGATGAGCACTGACAGCTGGCACTGCTGGGGGCACACTGATCATCAGTGCCCTGATGATCAGTGCACATGTCTCCTCTGAGGGATGTCGATTCCCGGCTCTGCTCTCCTCTCGAGCTGTCAGCGTGACAGCTCTTGAGGAGAGAAATGCCGATAACCGGCATTTCCCTATTTACATGTGATCAGCTGTGATTGGACACAGCTGATCACATGACCGAGCCGGCATCTTCGGCTCTTTCCGTTGATCGGTGATCCGCTGTGTCCGAGCGACACAGCGCACCACCGAGCGCCGCGCTGCATGCTTAGAATGGGACGACATCATATGACGTCCTCCCAGAACGAGAGAACCACCTTGCGCCCGTCATTGCACTATATGGCGGGCGGGAGGTGGTTAATTAGCTTGGTTAGCTTTATATTCTGTAATTGTTATTTGTATTCTGCTACATTTCTTTGGTTAAAAAATAAATAAATAAATGTATACTAATTGGTTTGTGAAAGTACAGCGTCTACAAACCACGGTATGTTTATTTGAAAATTGATCAGTCCTGATGCACTGAAAGCCTGTTTAATTTCTTGAGGCCTTAAAATGCCAGGACAGTACAAATACCCCCCAAATTACCCCTTTTTCAAAAGTTGATAATCTATTTAGTTAGAGGGATGGTAAGTTTTTTGAAATTGTTATTTTTTGTACAGTAAAGACATCAAATACAATTTGGGTTTTTTTCACAATTTTTTTGTACACTGTCACTAGTGCAGTACAGCGCCATCATATGACTGGTGTAGCTGTGGTCAGGGAAACTATTTTTTTTTTTTTTTACTTTTTAAACACTTTGTTCCTTTTTTTTTTTTTTTTTTTTTTTTTAATATCCTGCCCTCAGAGTAGTTCAGTGTTACTAGAGACACTGTACTACTCTGGGGAGGGGGGGGGATGATCATGGATTTTATTTTTTTTATATTCAACTGCTATTGCCTTCATGATGGGTTGACAAAACAGTCATGAATGGAACCCAGCTTAGTTATTGTTGACATGCTGTGATTGGCTACAGCTAATCACATGATACAGGTAGCCAATCACAGCTTCACAACACTAAGCAAGCTGGTTTCCATTCATGACTGTTTTGTTTCCATTGGTCATAGCAATCATGATACCCCAGTCGCTGATAGCGGCCGAGTACCAGAAAACGTAAACTACTGTGTACGGTGGACACAGCAGTGACAGGAGTGGCACTGTGCACACTCCTGCACAGCAGGCGTAAATGTACGTGACTGTGCCTGTATCTGCCTCCCGCTCCCTGTATATTTACTGTGAGCAGTTGACAGGTGGTTAATATATTTCTGCAAGCAGGTTTTATAGATCTATTTTAAGATTGAATTGCTGTTAGATAAGATAATCAATTACAATTTATTGTAATGATTCTTTGTGTTCTATGAAAAAATAATGGAAATTAAATAAATAAATATGCTTAAAAAAACTTTAAAATCATAAAGAACTTTGTGCATCAAAACAAGGAATAAGGAACTAAGACAGCCAAAGTCTATAGTGAAACTATAGGACGTTTTTCAGGAGGCTTGGAAAAATATACCATGTGAGCTCCTTTTAAGTGTACCCAAGAGAATTGTGCTAAAATCAAAGGGTGGCTACTCTAAAGTTTTGATTTTTTTTTTTTTTTTCCTACCCATTCACTGCACTTTATAAGTCCAGAAACATCCCAGAAACTGTCTGTATTTTTTAAATGTTCTTGCTTCACAACATTAATTATTCGCAAGTGCTTAAACTTTTGTGGAATACTTTATATTACTGTTTGAGTTTTTATTATTGACATTATTTGAGAATGTGCATATGATATTTACAAGCTGTTTTCATTTAGACATATAGTCAGTTGGCACACCCTATTCAGCAAGCCAAATCTGTGGGCCTACAGTTTCACTCCAGGATCCTGGATATTGACAATGTTGATGTAAGTGTCTGTATTTTTCTTTTATAGACATAACTAATTTTCATTTACAATTGTACAAAGCACTTAACTTTACATTTCTGCATGTTTTTCAGTTGGCAATGGGAAAGATGATGGAACAAGGTCCAGTTCTCATTATAACATTCCAGGCTCAAATTGTCATGGTTCTCAAAAATCATTTAGAAGAGGTTGTGGAAGGAGACCAGGCAAGTATAACTCAACTTTTAGCATAGACTTAAAAGTCAAAATGTAGTAGGAAATTCTGGTTGATATATTAGTTAAGACAATTCCACTCTTCACATGTCTGGATGGCTAACATGATATGTTAAATACACTTTACATATTTGTATATTAAAAGTATTCAAAATGTACCTGGAGACACCTAATACAGTACTAAACAGCTGATCTCATCTGCAGTCCTTAAAGATGAATTTCAGGTATGGTTTATTTTTACATAGTTACAATGATCCAACTTGGACCAATTTAACTGTGTATATAACTTACTTGGCCGATGCCCCTGGAAGCTGGAAATCACTGAAGGTAGACACCACTACTCCAGTGATTTCCTGTGCTGAGCAGCTGATGCATTCTGAACACATGTGATCAGCTGCTCAACACAGACACCATTTAGAGAATACTTTTCATTTTCAGAATGAATGCAAAGCATTCTACAGACAAGGTGGAGAGCATGATGTCACTGCCCCCTTGTTCAATTAGAGAACACTTTGTGTTCATTCAGAAAATGCTAAGCATTCTGAGTAGAGCCTGTGCTGAGCAGCCAACCTCCTGTGTTCAGAATGCATCAAACCAGCTGCTAAGCAAGGGACCTTGAGGCAAGTGGAGATCATTGGAGTAGCTGTGTCTACTTTACATAGTCCAACTTGGACTAAAATAACTATGTAAAAATATACCATACTTGGAATTCATCTTTAACCTGTAACTATAGGTAAAATCAAAAATGACAAATATGATGAGGTTCGTCAATAGTAATTATGCAGCAGTTTTTGTTTTTCTTAGCCGATACCCTGTTACATAGTTTTATTTACCCTTGATCCTACTAATAGATTCACTTCTTTTAACATGATTGACAGAGAGGCCTTATAATTTACACATTGTTTAAAAGCAGTGTTAAACCCAAACCATTGTGAATATTGTGGCTGCATTTGCTTTTTTTTTTTTTAGACTTTATTTCACCTGGTGATCTGGCCAGTAACATACCCTCCTGTATTAGAGTACCTGCACTCTGGATGTAGGAGCAACAGAAACAGTCAGAGTGTTAATAGTGTTCTATAGAATAGCAGATTTATATACACTAACAGATTGAAGCCAAACTCCAGCAAACACGTTAAAGGCAGTTAGAGCAACAGTTTTTTCTTAATCATACATCATGGGACACAGAGCAGGCTATAAATCATGACTATCTTGGTTATGCATCACCTATAGGTGAATGGATACTAGCTAAAACAGACAGACAGGAAGCCCTCCCCTATATAACCCCTCATATACAGGAAGTTCCTTGGCTTTGTGGCCATTGTCTTGAAATTGATGGTCAGTGAAGTTCAACTCTGCATGTGGTATTTCCAGAATTCTCAAGTGGTTTCAGCAGGGATTAGAAGACTGGGTTTCTGGATCCATTCTTATACTAGGACACTAGAATGAATGGTACCTGGGCCTCACTGCATTTGAGATGGAGCTTTCAGCAGGGATTGCCTGTAATGCAATCTTTCAGGGTTGGACCCTGGCTATGGATCCCTGCATAGTTTTGCACTGACCAAGGAGTTTCTAATAGGGTGCTGTACAGGTCCAGGGCAGTGGACCTCAAAGTTAGGGGGGGCCAGAGTCCCTGAAGGTCAAGTGTGACACTGCCCACAGGGATTGGTGAAGGTTGGATCTGTGTCTATGGACCGGATTCTGTGGCGAGATAGGGTACATGTTCCTGCAGTGTTTAAGCAAGAAACTGCCTAAGGTGACTTTCCAGCTTTGGCCTCTAGGGCAGTGGTAGTCAGTTCTTACTTCCCCTGTTTTATGTTTGTTCCTGGGCTGCTGCAGCTTTAAGCATTACAGCTGAAATAAGGGTTTTGTCTGTGCCTGTGTTTTGGGTGTTTTTCCACTGTATGGTGCCCCTATTGGCCACATAAATTGGCTTCTGGGGTTGTGATTGGCAGAAATGCATCATTGTTGGGGTGGAGTCTGTGGCCATCTTGCTAAGGGATATGAAGCCAGCATCCTCCCATACAATTGTTGACTGTTAGGTGGCTGCAACTGTGGATTTATCATCTGAGGGGCACAGAGCAGGCTTCCCTATATCATTGGGACATATGAGTCCTCACTAGGAGAAGGACACTGGACAAGCAGGGTGGTCCCGTTGGGTGTTTGTGGTGCACTGTTGCGTTTTGTGTTTCATCTATCCTCTCAGCTTAATGGGGTTGCCAGGTGGCTTAGACCTTGTGGGGAAGTGAGGAGCACAGCTGGGAAGTCTGCTCTGTGCCCCTCAGGGTGGAAGCAGAAATGCATCATATGGGGGGGGGGGGGGCAGGCTTAGTCGGCAGCCATCTTGCTGACAGATATGAAGCCAGTGTCCTTCCATACATTTTTTTTGGCAGACAGGAAGCTGCACCTATGGATTTATCACCAGAAGCACAGGGGCACAGAGCAGACTTCCATTGGGACAAGTGAGTCATCACTAGGAGAATGGCACTGGACTACAGGTTGGTCCTCCAGGGGTTTATTTTTTGTATGCTGTTTTGTTTATCTTCTCATCTGTGGGGTTGCCAGATAGCTTAGACCCAGTTTATTTCTCTGCAAGTTTAGGATGTCTTTGAGAAAACTGGGAGGGGGTACAATTGCGCCTCAGACAGTTCCTGGGGAGCCTGTTCATGTTCCCGCTGAGTTGGTGTCTCCCAAGGAACCAGATGGGAGAAGTGCATCTGAGCTGCTGAGTCTGTTTGGTATTGTGGCCACTGCAGGGGCATCAGCCTCAGCCAGTCACTAAGGTGAACCTGGAAGGCAAAATTGCTGACATGCTCACCGCAATGGTACAAGGTGGTAAGAAGAAGGAACAGTCCTCGTCACCTGACCCCCCTCCAGTTAAGGAAGGTCAGACAGTCGAATCCACGTCTGAGGACTCTGAGCCTGAAGAGGTTTAGGGGCTGTCTGTGTCCCAGGCTAAGAGGGTATTAGTGCAGTCCCTCTGAGAAGGTTCGGTCTGATTTCGGGTTGCCTCCTGCTGAATCCTCATCGGCAAGGTGAGGTCTCTTTGCGGTCTATGCGTCCGCTTCAGAGTTCATAAACTTTTCTCTTGCATCCTCTCTTAGAAATGATGAATGCTGAATGGGTTCACCTAGATAGAGTATTTGTACCACCAAATTTATCCTATGGAGGAAGTGTTTTTTAAAACAAATAGAGCATGCCTGCAGTAGAGACAGCAGTTTCCTGTCTCAATAGGAGTCTGATTTACCCTATTGATAATGTCCAAGTCTTCAAGGATCTGACTGACAAGAGACTGTAAACACAACTGGAAGCTTCCTTTGCCTTGGTAGGCTCTGCTATGAAATCAGTGGTGGCAGCCACTGAAGTTTGCCAAAACCTAAAGGCACGCATTAAGCAATTAGTGAATAAGAATCACATGCAAAGGAGGACATTAGTGAGGAGGTAATTGAATTGCCTGGAGCCCTGTGTTTTGCAATAGATGCCCTGAAGTACTTTTGTGGTTGAAAAGCTTGTCTGTTCAGCTGCCTTGTAAAAATTGCCAGCAGTTTTTCCCTTTCATAGGGAATGCTTGTTCGTTGAGGATTTGGATAAATATATCCAAAAGATCTCTGGCTGGAAAAGCTCCTATTTGTCCCTCAAGAAAAAGATCTCCAGAATATCCCCCAAAAAAGTAAAAGCTCATATAGTGCAGTATCTTTTAACCTATAACTACATGCACACATACCACTATGTATGTATAACCACCAGTGGTCAGTGACTTCATGGATTCCCCTTTTGTCTTAATCCTTATCAAAAAGAAAAAGTCATTAACCTAATCAATCCGAATCTCCTCTTTCTCCCACGAACATTCAATAGCGCAGTATATTCAAAACTGTTATTCAGATCTTTAATATATTGAGCTTACACTTTCTTGTGTTTATAAAAGTGCCAAATGTGACCCTCCACATTGCTTGTTTCCCCATATGCCAAAACACCTTACCCCCAGCAACCCCTATATGAGACAGGGTTTGGTGATTTTGCTTGGATGATTTCACCAAGCTGCTCCTCATCCACTTGCTCTGTCGGCATACAAATCCTCAAATCCCTGTAAGTAGATCACATTTATTATATTGAAAATGCTTACATTGGCAGGATGTATTTCATTTCCAGTAACCAAGATGTTCGTATTATAAATAAAACCACTTAAAAATTATTCAGTTAGTAAGTGACCACAAAATCCCAGTGCTGTAAAAAGGTTCAATGTAAATGCAATTATTATATGAGCCCAAAATTGCAAAAAAGTCTATCTTATGACATTTGTGTTCATAGGTTCATCAGTCCACCATTTCAGTGTTACCATCACTAGACATCCATGCTCCACCTCTGTGCAAAGTGACTGCTCACCTCTGTATTATACTTATACTCTCATACAGGTCATATAGCGCTCAGATCTCTTGCCCCTGGTAAAATAACATTTATAATCTGCTTTATTAGATTATAAAATAACCACTGACATTATAGATAACACCCGCAAAGAGTTGCCATGGCATCTTAGGCAGGGTTTGGTGCCTTTAGTGCGGGCCTTTATAAGGAGCAGCAAGTGTGGATGCTGTAATATGGTGGTGGTCCATGCAGAGGTACTGTTTGGCTCAAGGGGGCTGTAGGTTATTGGTCTATATGGACAAGGGAGCATTTCTCTTTTTTTAATACGTAATTTTCATAGTGCTGATATCCAACAGTCTGTTAAATGTTCGATGCACCTGCATTATATTGAAGGGCACTTGAGGTGGCATCCTGGGGCCCCATTGCAGACTCATGGCACCAGGAGAGAGAGGCTGATGCTGGAGAGCAGCAGGAGTGGGCTCACAGCACCTGGAGAAAGAGGGTGGATGATGCTGGAGAGGAGGTGGAGTGGCTCACGGCACTTGGAGAGAGAGGCTGACGCTGGAGAGGAGGAAGAGTGGGCTCACAGCACCGGGAGAGAGAGGTTGATGCTGGAGAGGTGGAGGAGCGGGCTGATGCTGGAGAGGAGGAGAGAGGGGGCTGACACTGGAGAGGTAAGATCAGCAGAAAGACGGGACACACTGACAGGGGAGCTCCAGCATGCCGACAGGAAAAGCTACAGGTACACTGAGAGAGGAAAACAGTACTTGGAGTATTTTTGTTTTACTGAGTGTATCTTTGAAGTACTTGGGAGTATTTTTAGCGTAAATTGGAGTACTGGGGGTATTTTTAGAGTAAATTGGAGTACTGGGAGTATTTTTTGGAGTACTAGGAATAATTTAGAATGAGTGGAGTAATTTGGGTAACTTGGCATATTGGGAGCAAATTGGACTATCACAAGTAGCTTGAAGTGCTGAGAGTACTGAAAGTTTCTTGGAGTATTAGAAGTAACTTGGGAATATTGGAAGTAATTGAGTGATTTGAGTAACCTGGGAGTGTTTGGGAGTAACTTGGAGTACTAGGACTGACATGAAGTGTTGCGAGTAACTTGTAGTACTGCAGTATCCCAAGTAGAGGGAGAAAAAAATTATAATCCTTCCTGGAAGATCCCCATTGGGAAGCAGGTAATATGTCCAGCAAGATTAGTGATGTGATGACCCAGTGCACACCTTGCACCCTGTATGCGTTCCTTAATTGAGCCATTTAAGGTCGAATACTGCTGTGCGAGATGTGAGCTAGTTTTTTCTTTGGAAGCCCAGATCTTGGATCTAGAAAATCAGGTAGAAACCTGAAAAGGAGCTTGGACATTACCCAGCAGGTGCTGGCGGGTGCCAATATAGATGGGGAGGAGATATGGAGGTACAGGAGCCAGAGGTAGGTAGCTGGGTGAGGGTGAGAAGGAGGCATAGGTAAGAGCCCTTAGACAGGCCAGTCCTGAGGTTGTACATCCCAACAAATATGTCAAGCTATGTGTAAAAATTGTGCAGCGCTATAAATCAAATGATATAAATAATAATCAATAAAATGGAGATAGTTCTATTAAAAGTCCATGAAGGAAAGAAAATATATATTAAAGTAGATATATATATAAAAAATTGCAACCCAAGGTGACACTGTTACTCCTGGTATGATGTTATTTAACAGTCCATGTGAGCAGCAAACAGTTAAAATGCGCACCCACCAGATACGCATAGATAATGCGCAGTATATAAATCAATGAAGATCTGCCCGGAATCCCTCTCAAGGGTGGTACTGGAGAGAACAGCCCAGGGTGGATGGATAGCATCAAGGTGGCGCTTTGCCTGGAGGTCCCCTTTAAGGATATGGATGTAAACCTCTTCTGGATATAGACATGGTCACCAGGGGGCTCTTGGGAATTAAAAGCTCACCAAAAAGCGACAAAAGGAAATGCCCATAGTGTAGTAGGTTATGATCCAAAATTTATGAGATGATGAACTGAACATACATGTGGCAAATTCCTTAGAGTGCAAATCCTTATGTAGATAAAAAAAGCAGTAAAGCAGCCTAAAGCTGCTATGAGCACTGACCAGCTGGTAAAGATATGGTGGCTGCCGGACTCCTCCAAGACGCGTTTTGTACGCAGAGTATGTCCTCAGTTGGGGAATGCCATTGCAGCCTGATGTTCTAATGACTGTATTTATAGCCAGAAATGGCGGTTCGCAATGAACGGACGCTGTTTTGCCGGAGACCGGGCGTACTGCGCATGTGCAAACGAACATGCGCGGGCGGGTGCCATTTTCCCTTGGTCTGGTTGACAATCCTCATACATGTGAATGTGAGGCAGTGGAGAGCGCATGTGCATGCGACATTAGGGCATAGCCCAGGCAGGGAGAAGACAGGTAATATGACTCTGCTCATAAGAGCAGTAAATAGGGTATATAGCCAGAGGTTATTTACACCTGATCAAAATACAGCTCCTTTGCAGGATTCACCATCAAAATCACAAAAATTATATTAAAAATATATATAGATAATAAAACGCATCTTAAGAGCTGCATAAAATACACTAAAGTAAAATCCGCTAAAGTGACTAAAAATATATATAACAATGCACAACAAACTAAAAAGGTATGACAAATCCTAAAACAATGTACAATGTCAAGCTGCATGAGGTTGGGAATATCCGCTCAGGGGTGGCATTGCTGGAGTGGTCTCCCTTGCCTAGCTGCCGGGAAATAAGTGCTTCGGTAAGGAGGGGGGCAAGGATACAGGCAAGGCTGGACAGAATGGTGGTAGGGGACTCGATCTTTAGGAGGACAGATAGGGCAATCTGTCACAAAGACCGTGATCACCAAACCGTATGCTGTTTACCGGGCGCTTGGGTTCTGCATATCGTGGATCGGATTTACAGATTATTGAGTGGGGCTGGGGAGAATCCAGCTGTCATGGTACACATTGGTACCAAAGACAGTCAGAGGAAGGTGGAGCATCCTAAAAAACGATTTCAGGGACTTAAGGGTTCTATTAAAGAGAAGGACCTCCAAGGTGGTATTCTCAGAGATCTTGTATCTCGAGCCACACTAGAGAGGCAGCAGGCGCTAAGAGGACTTAACACGTGGCTGAGGAATTGGTGCAGTAAGAATGGTGTTGGGTTCCTGGAGAACTGGGCTGACTTCTCAGGCAGCTATCAGCTATAGAGAAGGCTATAGTAAGGACAGACTGCACCTTGATGGGGAGGGTGCAGCTCTGTTGTGGGAAAGGATGATCAAAACATTGGAGGGGCTTTTAAACTAGGTGTGCGTGTGTGTGGGGGGGGGGGGGTGGATCAGAGGAAGCAATAGCCAGCAGTAAGCAAAGGTCACAGGGTGCTACAACCTTAATACCTAAACTATGGGGAAATTGGCTGACAAAACAAAAATACAGCCACAGAACAACTAAGAAGAAAAGAATATGTGCCGGTTCATAGGATAATTACATTCAGCATAAATCGCAGGATAAGGGGGCACATGGGTAGTACAAGAACACAAAATTTCAAAAAAGCCAACTTTTCTAAACTGCACACCATTTTTCATCAGTGGTCAATGTTTCTAGGATTTGGTACCATTTAATCTTATTGTATTATACAATAATACAAGATTAAATGGGACCACATCCTAGAAACATAAACACTGAGGAAAAATGGGAGTACTTTAGGAACATATTAAATAGAGGTATTAGCTAGTGTATTTCAGTAGGCAATAAAAATAAAAGAACTAAAATTAAACCTATGTTGCTAAACTATAACGTAAAAAGGCATATATTTTCCTGTTGTTTTACTGTGCCTACATTTGATTTTCAATACCATCAAGATATCAGTTCACTCTAAATTGTCTCAGTCTACTTTGTGGTTGCAGCCAGAGAGTTCCTATAACCAGAGGCTTAAGTTGGAGTCAGCAGGGGTGGGGCTTCCAGAGTGGGGTCAGGAAAGACAGGGAACCCAAAAATTACTCACAAGCCCCTGAGGGGATAGTGCTACATATGAATCAAGCTTAGCTCCCTCAATAAATATGATCATGATTATAGCCTGCTCTGTGTTCCATGATGTATGAAAACAAAACTGGATTTTTGTACTTCCCTTTAAAATCCATTTCTTAGAGTACATCACGGGACACAGAGATCCCTCCCCTCTTTCTGGAAATTCACTGCTTGCTACAAAACCGATGGTCTTCCTGTATGGGTAAGGTTACTATATATAGGGGAGGCCATCGTGTGTGTTTTTAGTCTGCCAGTGTCCATTCACCTATAGGTGGCGCATAACCCAGATGGTAATGATTATAGCCTGCTCGGTGTCCCATGATTTCCAAGAAATGGATTTTACAGGCAAGAATCAATAAAACAGGAGATAGCAATAATACAGAAAGATCTTGGGCAAATGTTATCAAGGATTGAAGAGATGGAGGGGAAAGTGATTAAAAATGCCCAAAACATCTCAAAGTTAGGAAAAAGGATGATAGAAATTAGAAGAGAACAAAGAAAGCTGCTATGTAGAATGGAGGATCAAGAAAACCGGGATAGGAGAGGTAATCTAAGGATACGGGGAATACCAGAGACATCACATGGGGAAGACCTAACGAGTATAATCGTTCATGGTTGGAGTAACACCCTAAAATTAAATCTAAAGTGGGATTAGGACCACAAATGATTTGTAGGCAAAAAAATAGCCTAAGGGATGGGAGGGCGAGGGGAGGGGGGGGGAGGGAGGGATAAAGGTGGTACTCAGCATAAGGGAAGGAGATAGAGGTTGTAGGAAGAATTCTAGGGAAAGATAGAATGGAAAAATTATTTAGTAATGGAGGAGGTTAATTTTATGACTTATAATGTTAAAGGATTGAATTGTCCAGAGAAGAGATTTAAGATACTTAGAGAGATACAAAAATGATTTATTGAGGTAGTGTTTATACAGGAAACCCACTTAATGCAAGAAACAAGCGTGAAATTGAATTCTAAGCAATATCCAATATGGTACTATGCTGACTCCCCAACTAAACGTGCTAAAGGGGTAGCAATTGGGTTTGCGAAAAAAGGTTTTGTCTGGAAGAAAAAATGGAGGATCCAGAGGGGAGATTTTCGTTTTTGAAGGGGAAATTACAAGAGGTAGAATGTACATTAGCAAATATATATAGCCCTAATAAAAAAACGGAAGTCTAGCTAAAGAACATACTCAAGAAGCTTTTAGATTTTAAAAAAGGTAAATTAATTGTGGCAGGAGATTTTAATTGTTGTATGGAACCACAGATGGATACTTCGTCACGTTCTGAGAGAAGGGAATAAATACTTGAAAGTACTAAGGAAAGCATTACAACAGTGTCAGTTGGTAGATAGTTGGAGAATTAAAAATTTGAATGAAAGAGACTATACATTCTATTCTCATGCACATGAGACTTATTAAAGATTGGATTATATATTGTTAGACCATAGACTCATTGGCCCTGATTTACTAAGACTTGAGTCTACCATTAGACTCTGAACATTCAGGCAGACTCGGTTAAATCAATCAAGACCTATCAGTCTTCTGAGCGGCGTCTAGCAATCTCATTGACGAACGTCTACTTTGCTATTAGGAAATGTGGAATCGCGTCTGGCACATTTTTAGGTGCAATACCGGATATGTTCGCTAGATGGCGCACAAGCGCGGGCTTTGTAGTGTTGGCGTTTTTGTGTTAGCATAAGAGAATACTTAGAATGTAACAAATAGTACACCTATATTAGAATTGTTTTTTTTTGTTTTGTTTTATGGCTGTTTCTCCAAAATGATCAGACAAATGTTAAACATTTTCACACTTATATCTCAAATATGTCTAGTTCTAATTTCCCAATATAATTATATATCTTCATTCTCTTTAATCACGTAACTATTCTATGTTAAAGTCAAGTGCAGCGCTATAAATGCATGTGATCAATAATGAACGCATGTAAAAACCAAAAAGTGCCAATAATTGCAATAATGATGTAAAATGGTAAATGGTGCTAAAATAAGTTCATATAATCATTCCTGAATAATGGAATGTCCTTCGTGTGAGAGTACCAACTCAGAGAGTGCCTATGAAAGGCACGTGTGGTTTCTCCGTGACGGACAGTAGTGCATGAACTCGTGAAAGATAAACCACCCTTGGGACTGGTCTACACTCACCAGAACAAAAGTATTAATGCGCATGGGTTATACACATCACACATCTGGGGGTGCAGCGGTATGCTGGCAGCTATGGGTTAGTCATCCAGCTCCAGCCATCCATCAGGGTGGGTGCCCAAATGGTCCTGGGGAGGAATTATCTCAGCCACAGGAGCCAGAAAGGTGCTTAATAGTGTAGTACACTGTCACAAGGGTGGATGACCTTTCACGAGTTCATGCACTACTGTTCGTGGTTATATTTATCTTGTGTAATACCATTTTAGTAGTCTATATAATTTGACCAGCGCTCGCTTTATCATTTTTAAACAATGTAACTATTCTACATTGTAGCTCAAACTGTGTCTCCCACAGTGGTTTAGTGGTTAGAGCTCAGAACTTACAGCGCTTGGGTCATGGGTTCTAATCCCAGTCATGGCTGCATCCCAGTTTGCATGCTTTACCTGTATGGATGTGTTTCTGCCAACACTCAAAAGGCATGCTGTTAGGTTCATTGGACCTAGTTATATGGCTGAGTTTCTGCCCTTAGATTACAAGCTCCTTGACATTTATGAACGTTCAAAAAATGGAGATCAATTTTCTGGGTTGTGTCCGTGCCAGGAATATTGATCAATCAATTATGATTTTGCCTAATGACTAGAAAGTGGATGAATGTTACCTGTGTCCTGTTCTTCTGCCAATTAGGAAATGTGCAAGTTTCATGCTGTGTATATTTCATTGTAACTTTTTTCTCTTCTTTTAAATCTGTCTCCTTATACAACTTGACCCCCTGCCCCACCCCATCATCACCTGTCCCATATGCAAATCTATGGATCACCGCCCCAGTCTTTTTAACTATTTACTGATCAAGTGAATGTGTCTCATTTTCTATCAGCTACAGCTCAGATCTCACATTATTATACGATTGCTGATTGTATATCACCACTAGTCTGATTGAATTCACAATCCCTGGTTAGTCCCGTTCCCTTACCTCTAATATTCTTTAGGGCCAGTTCACACTACATGTGTTTCAGTTGCTTTTTCGGCATCACAAACGCACAGAAAGAAGGTTATATGGTTGTATGGTTGTCATTGTCGTAGTTCACATCAGTGCTTGCATTTTCAGTGCATTGCAGGTGCTGTAAATAAACTTGACCACGCTGCATTGTTTCTGCACAGAACTGTACTGGAACACATTGAAACGTCCTTGAATGTACTAAAATGCACATGTCCCTAATTAAATTGAATAAAAAGAAAGTAGTAAAAACTAACTAGAAGGGATACAAAAATGCAATGCAACGTGTCCAAAACGCATCCAAAATGTACTGGAACACACTAAACATGCATGCCAAAAGGGCATGCAAAAACGCATCAGGAACACATCTAGACTGTTTCTATAGTGTGAACTGGCCCTTAGGACTTGTTCACACCATTGGTGGTGCAGAAACGCATGCAAGAACACACATTTTCCAGCACAGCAAAGAAATGCAATGCCCTTTGCAGATGTGCGCGGTTAGGTGCAACACACTTTTAAAATAATATGCCTGCAGTATTTTTGCATGTTTCCACACATTAGGCAGCCCATTGAAATTAACGAGCTGAGGAAAAAAAAAAAGTAAAAAATGCCCCATTCACACAGGTCCTCTGGCCTGTAAAGCATGAATGAGTGGGTTGTTTATGTGGCTAGAGCCACCTGTTACACTATGGGGACACAGCAGCTGTATGAACACAGGTTTTAATCTGACAGGTGTGAAGGCGTGGGGAAGTGGCCCTGAATGCTCACTGTCTGTGTTCAGGGCTGTCCACCTTGTCAAATTATGACCTGCAGCAATTCCATAGTGTAACAAAGGTTGCCTGCAAATGGCGATAGCCACAAAAACAAACCACTGATTCCCACTCTACAGGCCACAGCACCCATGAGCCCCAAAATCTCAATTACACCTCAATTACACACACAGCTTTATTTATGAACTCAGTACAGTTTTATCATTTAGATTTCACAGGAATATGGTTGGGATTATGTCCATTAATAATGGTTTTAGTGTATTTTTACCATAAATATAATTTGGATATTTTCTGTGGCGGTGGGGGGCTGTCAGGTATGCTGTAGGGGGCCCCATGATATCTAACAGTGGCCCTGGGTGTATGCTTGTGTCTGTGCCACCTGTATAGTTAGGAAGAACCTTGAACCTCTGCTATGTACCTCAATGGATCTAGGAATTGGACATGTTTTCAACTGAAAATACAACAATTAGTAATGTTTCCCCAGCAAATGTTTCCTCAGCTCCTCGGTGGAGAACAGCGATCTCGCCATGTCCAGATGTGGTTTGGAATTCCACAAAAGAACAATTCACAAAACTAAAAAATAGACTTGCAAATTACCACTAAACTCTCCTAACTACACTCCCATCCACTCACACTCCCCACTTCCACCTCCGGGTGTGTGCAAACATCCTTCCGCACAACATCATGACGTATTTCCGGTATGACAGCTGCTCTAGCGCCTCCTCCAACAGCCGTCTTGGCATTTATTTGTGCACCATAGCAATTTTACATGCGGCTCCATTGTGTATATGATATTTGCAAATATATGTTTGCAGTTCTATTGTAGATTTGGCATTGGTGAACGTATGCTTGCAGCTATACTGTGTATAGGACATTGGCGAATATATATTTGCCAGTAAAGGCCCAAAGTCAACATAAATTGGGTGCCCAATTTATTACTGTTAAGAGGATTGTAGAAAAAGAATAGCTAGCTGCACATTAAACACGACCTATTCATTGGTACATAACATGGCCTTGTGGTGCAATAGGGGGCTTTTGGTTTGTTATTTTGGACATACTTGCACATGTGCACTCTAACAAGGAAGATTTGGGCATATTATATAGCTAGCAAAAATAAGTTTTAGGGGTGCTAGTACATTTCAGATACTTATATAGCGCTGTGAATTTACGCAGCGCTTTACATATAGATGTGGTAAATTCACATCAGTCCCTAACCCTCAAGGGGCGTACTAAGATCCCTAACTTACATTCATACATATACTAGGGCCAGTTTTGACAGGATCCAATTAACCTACCAGCATGTCTTTAGAGTGTGGGGGGAAACCGGAGTACCCGGAGGAAACACAGGCACAGGGAGAACATGCAAACTCCAGGCAGGAGGTGCCGTGGCTGGGATTCGAACCAGCGACCCTAGTACTGCCAGGTGGAAGTGCTAACCATTTAGCCACTGTGCAACATTCAACTAGAACATGAAACTTTTTGCTATAAAACATGTCCAGTAAAAAAAAAAATGCAAAAATCAAATTTAGTCATAAATTTCTGCCAAAATGCATTCCGCGACATGTCTTTGCTAAAACAAAAACCCAATACGTGTAAATTAATTGGTTTACGTGAAAGTTATAGCGTTTACAAATGGCGGGAAAGATACTGGGATTTTTAATTTTTATTTATACTAATGCACCGATCAGCGACATATGGCGGCAATCAGCGACATATGACGGCGACCAGCGACTTATGGCGGGACTGCGGCAGACATTTTGACACTGGGGGGGAGCTGACTTGGGGTCACTGGCATCCCCAGTGACACCAATACAGTGATCAGTAAAAAAAACCACTGAAACTGTACTAATGTCACTGGGGAGGAAGGGGTTAACATTTTTAGAATTTGCAGTGTAAGGGGAGTGTTTTACTAGGGGGCGGGGGTGTGTACTGGACGGAGGGGAGGGAGGGGGGAGCTGATCGAGGGAGAGAAACTGTTCTCTCCCTCTGCAGCTTGGCGGCAAACTGTCACAGAGCAGGGCTGTGTGTAAACAATGCAGCCCTGCTCTGTGTCAGTGTTCACCGCTCATCGCGGAAAAAGGCCGGTAGAAACCGGCCGTGACCCGGCGGCGGAGACCCGCTGCTGACACCCGCAGGACAGGTAGGGCGGGCGCGCGCCCCCTACCTGTTTTGTAGGCACACGTTTTAAAACGTGCTTTTGCCTACGAGCGCCGCCCTGCCACCGTTTTATATGCGGTGGCTGGGCGGCAAGTGGTTAAACAATATCTGCCATTTAAAAAAAAATTAAAATGTGTTAAAAAGTTATTTTTTTTAAGCAAAACGACACAGTGAAAAACTTAGGCAGTTTATTTGGCTGATACAAATGCGCATGTGCAGAACACATTTTAGCCATCCTCTGTGGGCGCTTGCTTTTTAGCCACTGCTCAATAGTAACTCTCAGTGTGGAGTCCTCTGACAGCCGAGACTCGGTCGTGTCTACTGTGTTTAACAAACAGCACTAGGCATATCTTTATGTATTCTAATTTGATTTCCTTGGTTCTAGTGATTCTATTTTTGTTTCTTATCCTTTATAATTATTTCTGTAATGATTTTACTTATTTCGAAGGTCTAGATAATATTTATTTTGACAGCTGAATGTAAAAATAAAGGTCCGCAATAAGAAAAAAAAAAAAACAGCGTGGGTCCCCCCTCTCATCCATACCAAGCCCTACAGGTCTGGTATGGATATTAGGGAGAACTCCACGCCAAAATGTAAAAAAAAAACAGCGTGGAGTACCCTCCAATATCCATACCAGACCCTTACCCGAGCATGCAGCCCGGCAGGTCAGGAAAGGGGGGGGGACTAGCGAGCACCCCCCCCTCCCTCCTGAACCATACCAGGCCACATGCCCTTAACATGGGGGGGTGCTTTGGGGCAGGGGGGGCCCTCATGTTGATGGGGACAAGGGCCTCCTCCCCACAACCCTGGCCGGTGGTTGTGGGGGTCTGCAGGCAGGGGGCTTATCGGAATCTGTGAATGAGTCTGTGGTACATGGTCCCGCTACTCATTCACAAAAAAAGTGTTGTATAAAAAAAAAAAACCACAGTACAGGGTCTTTGACAAGTCCTTTATTAAAACAATGTCCCCTGAAGTAGATCCAACGTCAATCACGGCGGCGGCGGCGATCTGAAAAAAGGAAAAAAAAAATTCCAGTCCCGTCAGAGGCTTCCAGCCTTATGAAAAAAAGTCTCGCTGACAGCTCTTAAATAGGTTAGGGGCGGGGCCAGCCGGGGACATCATCCGAGTGACCCAGCCCCATGTTACATCATTAATGTCACATGGGGCGGGGTTTCTCGGATAATGTCCACGGCTGGCCCCGTCCCTTACCTATTTAAAGACTAGTAAGCCTCGTCGAGTGCGGAACGGGTCGAGTGCGGTGAGTCGCTCGCTGACAGCTCTTAAATAGGTAAGGGGCGGGGCCAGCCGGGGACATCATCCGAGAAACCATGCCCCATGTGACATCAATGGCCTGAAAATCAAACGATTTTCAGGCCGTTAGTGGGTTAATTGGTCGGCCATTTTTCAGGATTTTGGCACATTTTTTTTATCAGTAAATTTGGAAAAAGAAATTTCCAACTTTACTGATAAAATGTGCCAAAATCCCGAAAAACGGCCGACCAATTATCCCACTAACGGAAGAGGCCCTTGTCCCCACTTGTCAAAGACCCTGTACTGTTTGTTTTGTTTTGTTTTTTTTATACAACACTTTGTTTTTTTGTGAATGAGTAGCGGGACCATGTACCGCAGACTCATTCACGTAGGGGGGGGGGGGCTGGATCTGAGGGCCCCCTTGTTAAAGGGGGCTTCCAGATTCCGATAAGCCCCCTGCCCGCAAACCCCCACAACCACCGGCCAGGGTTGTGGGGAAGAGGCCCTTGTCCCCATCAACATGGGGACAAGGTGCTTTGGGGGGGAGCCCCCCCTGCCCCAAAGCACCCCCCCATGTTGAGGGCATGTGGCCTGGTATGGTCCAGGAGGGGGGGTGCTCGCTCGTCCCCCCCCTTTCCTGACCTGCCGGGCTGCATGCTCGGATAAGGGTCTGGTATGGCTTTTGGGGGGATCCCCAAGCTGTTTAATTTCGGCATGGAGTTACCCCTTAATATCCATACCAGACCCAAAGGGCTTGGTGTGGATGGGAAGGGGGACCCCATGCCTTTTTTTTTTTTTTTTTACATTTTGATGAGGAGTTAACCCTTAAGATACATACCAGACCCGAAGGGCTTGGTGTGGATGGGAGGGGGGACCCCATGTCGTTTTTTATTTATTATGGTGCTGGTTTTTAAATGTAATTTTCCCTTTTTTTTTTCTTCACTATAGCTCAGAAATTCAACTGTCACTTCCCCCAGATAAAAGAGAAAGTTTTCTTGGAATTTATATCCCTAAAGGAAACAATGTTTACTTTGAGTTTATTAAAAGATACAAAGTTTTCTGTAACTTCGGGGAAAGTGACTTCTAAGCTTGTGAACTATAGTGAAGAAAAAAAAAAGGCTGGCATTTGCATTTGAAAATCAGCGCTGACATACACTTTGTATTGCGAAAAAAATTAACAATTGTGTAAACCGAGGCATTATTTTCAATGGCTTTTTCATTCGTAAACCAAAAATTACGTTAACCGAGGCGTTGGTAAACTGAGGTACGCCTGTATTAGTATTGCAATCCTTTGTATTGGGATACATAGAACCAACATACATCTGAATTGGCAACATAGCACAACATTTGTGTCACATTTGAGATATCTGGCTAGTTACACTGACCTTGCCCAGGGACCTAGGATTGATTCACACCACAGAAATACAGGCAGGATTAGTGTTCAACAGCTCCGTGGATTAGTGGTTAGCACTACTGCCTCACAACGCTAGGGTTGTTGGTTTGAATCCCAACCACAGCAATGAATTTGCATGATCTCTGTGTGACTACCCTAACATACATGTGCTGGTGGCAGCATCTTTGCTTTCTGTTTAAATGATCCCTAGAATGTGAATTAGAATGAGGCCTTGTCTGTTCAAACACCTTTAAAGTAGCACCTTATATGAATGTCAAACAATGGGATGAGATAAGGGCCTGGACTAATGATTGATTGGATAATGCTGGTTTGCACTCCACCTCCTTTTGGGAAAAGTTTGTCAAACCATGAGAAGAGTGAGCGAGAGAAAGAAAAGGATTAAAAAAAAAAATTCAATTCCCAAATCGCACCTGAAATCGTGCACCCTGGATGCGACTTGGCATGCAATTTGCATGGCATGCAACTTGCAAATTGTATGCCAAGTCGCACCCTATTGTCTGCTATTAGAGCAATCACATGGGTGCGTTTCTGACACTGATTTCTAAAGTAGTACATGCACTACTTTTGTGACGATTTGCATAGATATCTGTGTCAGATGTCTTGCAAATCATAAGGAAATCAGCATCTTCACTGTACGTCGCACAATTTCTAAATCGGCTTTGATGTGACCGCGGTGTAAGGCCTTTTTATGTTTGATTTCCTGAGTGTTTTTCCGATTTATGGAAAATGCCGCATACTAGCAAAAGTGAATTGACATTTTCAGTATTGCATGCGAGATGTGGTCATGTGACTGCCTTAACTCATGCGATAATCTGGAGTGAATTGTGCCCATAGGGCCAAGCAATATTGCCAATAGGGTTCCCTTTCACATCCCTGTTCAATGTTCTGTTGTATGCTGCACAGGTACACTTCACTGTGGCTTTCTTTCTGACTCTTATTTGTGGGGCCTGTATACCAAGGATTAAGGCAGGTGGGAAGAGAATTAATCAGCTGCAAACACTTTCTCTAACCAAATGAATGACAGTGGTGGGTGTGGCCTACCTTATATAAAGAGATGCAGTAGCGGCTGATTTTTTGCCTTGTACAGGCACATTATTTCTGCATGTCCTTGTCTGTGGTGGTTTGGGGAGGAAGAGATATTGTGGTGAATTGCCCCAGGCCACACTCACACTGTGTTTTGATGTGGGCTGTAAATGTTTTGCATGTTCTTCCTTCTAAGGTGTGTTTGTGTGTTATTGTACAATGATTGTGTTTATTATCTTTGCATTGTAATCCTAAGGATCAGAGGCCCACCAGAAGAAACAGGACAGGAAGAAGATCTTTGGGAGAAAGTGGAGAGAATCTGTAATCCAATTATGGGAAAATCAATGGTAGAAAAATTGAAAGAGTGCATAGGGTTAGACAGCCAAAGGGAATATCAGCAGAAAAACCCAGAGATGTGATTGTCCAGTTCCATCACTTTGGTGATAGGGAACGAATATGGAAAAAGTTGCAAGATTGTACTGAAATAAAATGAGGAAACAACTCTGCATATTTTTGCGGACATCTCCCTAGAGACACTGGCTAGAATGAGATCTTTGAAACGGCTGGTAGCTCGTATGAAAGAGAAAAAGTGCGATACAACTGGGGATTTCCTGCTTGTCTAATAGGGTGGAAAGATGGAAGATCGGCGAGACTGAGACTTCCAGAAGAATTTATTGACTTTTGTGAGAAATTAGATATTCCTAAAATGGACCTTGAAGGATGGTCAGAAGGGTCTAGGGGGAGGGGAGAGCAGTGCAGGGCAGGGCTCAGGAGGTTGACAGCGGGTATCCTGGAAGAAGATGTAGGGGAATGCTGCAGGGAGTGGGCCGGACGGAGAGTGGACATTTTTTTTTTTCGCTCTCCCTTCAGGCTCTCCTCGGCAGGTCATGACTCACATGTTCATTCCCTCTTTCGCCTGAGATCGGATCAAAGGGGGGAGGAGATGGAATGGGATGTGGAGAATGTGTGGAGCGGGCAGGTAGTTCGGAGGCCAGGCATGCTGTTAAAGCCACCATAAGAATGCCATCTGCCTAGGTGAGGGGCTGTCGTATGTGTTTCGAATTTCACAATTAGGAATTGCTAGTGGGGAATCCCCACACTAGATTCCAAGGCTGAATTTAGGCCGGGAGAGTTGGGGGATGGATCAGGTGTAAAAGATGCAGGGGGGGGGGGGGAGGATAGGCAGAGGGGGGGAGGGATGGAAGTGGGGGGTTGTAGTAGAGTAGAGAGGGAAGGATGAAAGTCCATATCTCTAGCTGTCTGTATCTCTCTTCCTGTGAGGAGAATGTTAGTAGGGTAACAGGATAATATTTGAAACGTGTGATAAAGTTTGTGACTTATAATGTGAAAGGGTTAAATTCTCCAACAAAGACGCACAAGATATTGAGGGAAATCCACCAATACTCTATGGACATGGTGTTTCTTCAAGAGACACATATAACGCGTGACACAGATGTTAAGTTATATTCTAAGCACAACGCAATGTGGTATTATGCTAACTCTCTAGTTAAAAGAACTAAAGGTGTAGCAATTGGGTTCTCAAAAAAAGCTAATTTCATCCTGGAGGGAAGAATGGAGGATCCTGAGGGCCGGTTTTTATTTCTGAGGGGAAAATTACAAGGAGTTGAATATACTCTAGCTAATATTTATTGTCCAAATAAAAATCCAGAGATGTTCCTGGAAGGTGTATTAGGGAAACTAGGTGATCTGGTTGTGGCAGGAGACTTAAATATGTTAGATTATTATATACAGTTGTGCTCAAAAGTTTGCATACCCTGTCAGAAATCGTGAAATTATGGCATTTATTTTGAAAATATGACTGATCTTGCCAAAAAACTGTCTTTTGTTTAAGTGATCATAAGAAGCCACTTAATATCACATAGTTGTTTGGCTCCTTTTTAAATTCTATTGATAACCGAAATCACCCAAATGGCCCTGATCAAAAGTTTACATACCCTGGAAGGTTTGACTTTGGTACAGACACACAAGGTGACACACACAGGCTACAATTGCAATTAAAGGTTCATTTCTCACATTTGTGACTTTTTCCATTGCATTTAGTGTCTGTGTATAGAAAATAGTCAGTTTGTTAGCTCTCAGGTGGATGCACTGAGCAGGCTAGATACTGAGCCACGGGGAGCAGAAAAGAACTGTCAAAAGACCCGCACAACAAGGTAATGGGACTTTATAAAGATGGAAAAGATTATAAAGAGATACTGAAAGCCTTGAATATGCCAGTCAGTACTGTTCAAGCACTTGTTAAGAAGTGGAAGGTTCAGGGATCTCTTGATCCTAAGCCAAGGTCAGGTAGACCAAGAAGGATTGCAGCCACAACTGCCAAAATAATTGTTCAGGATACAAAGAAAAACCCTCAGGTAACCTCAGAATAAATTATAGGGTGCTCTGAAAAAAGACAGTGTTTTTTCTTTTTTTTTTTAAGTAGAACAATACGAAAATACTTGAACAAAAATTAGCTGTATGGTTGAGTTGCCAGAAAGAAGCCTTTATTGCGCCAATGCCACAAAAAAAGCCTGGTTACAGTATGCCTGACATCTTCACACGCCTCACCAGGCTTTTTTGTAGCATTGGTGCAGTAAAGGCTTCTTTCTGGCAACTTGACTATACAGCTCATATTTATTCATGTATTGCCATGTGTGCTCCTTGAAACAACCACACCATCTTTTTCCAGAGCAGCCAGTATTTCTCCTGAGGTTACCTTTTCTTTGGGTTATTCTTTGTATCCCAAACAATTCTTCTGGCAGTTGTGGCTGCAAACTTCCTTGGTCTACCTGACCTTGACTTGGTATAAAGAGATCCCCGAAATTTCCACTTCTCAATAGGTGATTGAACAGTACTGACTGGCATATTCAAGGATTTGGATATCTTTTGATATCCCTTTCCATCTTTATAAAGTTCTATTACCTTTTTAACCATGTTTTTTGACAGTTCTTTTCCTGCATCTCGTGGCTTATTATCTAGCCTGCTCAGTGCACTCACCTGAGAGCTAACAAACTCACTATTTATACACAGACACTAATTGCAATGTAAAAAGTCACATATGTACAAAATTAACCTTAAATTGCCATATTAACCTGTGTGTGTCACCTTGTGTGTCTGTACCAAGGCCAAACATTCCAGGGTATGTAAACTTTTGATTAGGGCCATTTGGGTGATTTCTGTTATTGTCATTTAAAAAGGAGCCAAACAACTATATGATAATAAATGGCTTCATATGATCACTATCTTTAAATAAAAGTCAGTTTTTTTGGCATGATCAGTCATATTTTCAATATAAATGCCAAAATTTAATGATTTCTGCCAAGGTATGCAAACTTTTGAGCATAACTGTAAGTGCCAACTGAGTGATACTTGGAGAGTAAAACATCCAGGTGAAAGGGACTATACCTTCTTCCCTCCGGTATTTGGTTCGTATTCAAGATTGGATTATATAATAATCGAGCATAAATATCTGGAGTCATTGGTGAGTTCCAGCATAGAGGTTATGTCCATCTCAGATCATGCTCCTGTCCCAATGAGATTTCTTTTGAATTTTTTGAGTGCAGTGAGACTGAAGAGGCATCCGTGGCCACAATTTGGGAGGCACATAAAGCATATATCGGGTATACTGCTCTTGATAGGTGCAGAAAAAAAGAACGAACGAGGGGAAAAAATAAAGAGGGTGATAGAGGAGCTTCATAAATTACAGTTGCATAAAAAGAAGATGGGTACAAATGCTTATCAGAAGATGACCCTTAAAAGAGAAGAACTGAAAGAGCTCATGGAACAGGAGTCAAGAAGGATATTCAACAGGATCTCAAAAGAAAGATATCAGTGGGGGAATAGACCTGGAAAATATCTAATGAGGATGCTTAAGGAAAAGATATCTAAACATTTTATAGAATTAAAGGAGGAATAGTGTACGCCACAACTGATATCGCAAATAGGTTTCATAAATATTATAGCAAGCTGTACAATGTGAGCCCCAGAAATCAAAAAGAAATGGAGGATGAAAAGAAGAAAAACTGGCAGAAATATTTAAAGGAAGTGGAGTTGCCAAGATTAGCACAAGAAAAACTAGAGGCCCTAGAGAGATCAATTACCCCGGAGGAAATTACCCTGGCCATAAAATATACAGCTGCAGGAAAGAGTCCTGGCCCTGATGGATACACTGTGGAATATTTTAAAAAATGTAAGGATCTCCTTGTCCCTAAAATGTGTGGTTATATGAACGCAATAGGGGAGGGACTGGAAATGCGGGAGGAGTCTTTGCTGGCTTTTATAAGGATTATACTTAAAGAAGGGACAGACAGTACACAGTGTGCTAGTTATAGGCCCATATCCTTATGGAATATTGACACCAAATTCTATGCTAAGGTACTGGCAATCAGAATGAAGGAGTTGATGCCGGAGTGGGTACACCTAGATCAGGTAGGAATTTTTCCAGGAAGAGAAGGTAGGGTCAGTGGTCTGAGATCATTGCTCCTCCTACAAAGGGTAAAAAGAGAGAAACTGCCAACCGTGTTCCTGTCGATAAATGCTGAAAAGGCTTTCGACAGGGTTAATTGGGGATTTGTGTTTGATACATTGGAGGCCTTAGGAATAGGGACTAAAATGTTAAGGTGGATAAAAGGGCTGTACAACGGCCTGTCAGTGGCGATCAAGGTTAATGGATCCCTCTCTCAGTTCTTTAAAATGTATAATGGTACTAGACAAGGATGTCCACTCTCCTTTGATATTTGTATTGTCTTTGGAACCTGTTCTGGCAAGGATAAGAAAGTGTATAGATATAGCAGGAATAAAAATAGGGGATGTGGAACACAAGGTGGCAGCATATGCGGATGACATGTTGTTTTACATCATAAATACTAGAATAACATTGCCTAATTTAATTAAATTGTTAAATCAGTACGGCGAGCTGTCAAATCTGAAAATAAATTCTGCAAAATCAGAGACTTTAAACATCAATTTATCAAAATCAGAGGAGTTGAGTCTTCAAAAAGAGTTTCCATTCACTTGGAGGGGAAAATAAATAGACTATCTGAGAGTAAAATTAACTCCTTCAATAAAAGGGGAATTATCCCATTAATAAACAAAATAAAGGATGAGTTGAGGAGATTGTCAAAAGGTGGAGCTTCTTGCGTAGGCCATATAAATCTGGTAAAGATGGCGATGGTACAAAAAATTCTGTTTAAGTTTCTTTTCAAATCTTTTTTTATTGAATTTGAACAAATATATAAAAATATAAATTTTATCAAATTAGAAAATAAGTACAAGCAAAAGTACAACAATGATAGCATGCTCATGAGCCTGAAAAAGCATTTGAGTATTCGGCCTAATCTGCCAACTTTGGTATGCTTGGACATAGCAAATCAGCAAATGCATATTTAGCATCAAACAATAGTGATAACAATTTAGGCATATAATACCAACATAATGCACATAGTGCCATCACAAATATCCCAGGAGCGCAGACCAGAATATAGTCCAGCTCCCAGATAATATTGAGTATAATATTTAGAAAATAAGTACAAGCAAAAGTACAACAATGATAGCATGCTCATGAGCCTGAAAAAGCATTTGAGTATTCGGCCTAATCTGCCAACTTTGGTATGCTTGGACATAGCAAATCAGCAAATGCATATTTAGCATCAAACAATAGTGATAACAATTTAGGCATATAATACCAACATAATGCACATAGTGCCATCACAAATATCCCAGGAGCGCAGACCAGAATATAGTCCAGCTCCCAGATAATATTGAGTCTAAAAAGAAAGGAAGAAAAAAGGAGGAAAAGAGAAGAGTTAAAAGTTAATAGAGCACAAATTCAAAAATCAGACCTAACTGATACGCCATCTTCCGTGGTTGTATGCATATTGTAATCCAGTCCTATATTCACATTATGTAGCATAAACATATCTTAACCAACAAGACCATCTAAAGTCAACCTCATGTTCTGGGAGGAAATGGCAACGGCCCTCTCGCAGATGTAATGGGAATGTACTCTGTGAATAACGTCTGATATGATAAAGGTTTTAGATGATTTCCAAGCAGCAGCAATTAAAAGCCTGGCTGCAATTAGTATATGGCCAATTATTGTTCTTAATTGCACAGGAAAAAGCATTAAGGTGAGATTTAATTTGTGTAAACAAGTGCATTCCCACATAATATATAGTGGATTGCCCTCTTTGCCACAATTCCTCCAGCATAATGGTGATGCGTTAGGGTACATCTTTGATAGTTTGTATGGGGTAAGGTAGCTATGATACAGGATTTTTTTTTTCCATTAATATTTTATTAAGTTTTTACCATTTATCTTTTCCAACAGTTACAATTTCTTGTTCAAACATTTTATTGGCATTATAACATAGGGAGAGAGACATTAACAGTAGGCATTAGACATATTGACAGCAAAATACAGGGGAAAATATGCATAGTGTCAATGTCTTTATATAGAGGGGAGAGAGAGAGTCAAGAAAACAATGAAGCATATATTATGGTGTCAAGTAAATAAAAATTATTAGCAAGAGGTAGTATCATAAAGAGTTTGATCAGTGGGGGTGATGACTCTCCAGAGCTGCATGGGGAGTTAGGGATAGACAGAGGAGGACTGAGAAGGGGGGGGGGGAGAGAAGGGTGACGGGGATGACTCCATGATTGGCAGGGAAGGATGTAATAATTCGTGTTTCGGTTGGAAGTGGTACCAGAATAGTGCTGAAAATATCTAGTTTACATATCAGGGAAGAAGTGATTCATCAAAATTTTGCGGGAGGAAACACTCTACCCAGGGATTCCAAACATTCAGGAACTTAGGGATTGTATCAAGGATTGTGGCTTCCACCTTTGCGTGTATCATGGCTTGAGTTACTCTAGTTTTAACAGCAGCAATGCTTAGAGTGGGGGATTTCTAGGATTTTGCTATGACCTGCTTGGCTGCTGTGGTTACTTGCAGGATGAGTATGAATTGTGATGTAGTTACGCCAGGAGGGCATAGATTGAGAAGAGCTGTTGTCGGAGTAGGTTGAAGCAAGTTTGCGTTAAGTTGGGATATCATATTAAAGACATCAGCCCAGAAGGTTTGGGCTATTGGGCAGTCCCACCAGATGTGATAATGTGTTCCCGGGTTTGCACAGCCTCTATAGCAGTTGGGGGAGTAGTTAGGGGTGTATTTTGCGATTCTCGCTGGAACCAAGTACCAACCAGTTAGAACTTTATAATTGGTTTCCAAGGCTACAATATTCTGTGAAGATGCTTTCGTGTTGGCCCAGATGTGGTCCCAATCAGATGGATCTAATTGTCTGTTTAGGTCTGTTTCCCACCTGTGGGTATATGAAGGGGGGGATGCGGTGGCCGAAGTTGTGAGAGAGGAATATAGGCATGAAATGAGGCCGCGCCTATGGGGATCTTTATAACAAGCCCGTTCAAAGGGAGACATGGTGTTTGGTTAGGTATTATAGTGTAGGGGCCCTAAAAGTGTGGTAATTGTAAATATCTAAATATTTCGGATGCTGGGAGGCTATATGTTTCTTGTAATGAGGCGAAGGATTTGAATTTGTTCCTCTGCAGGAATTGATGGGTGCGGAGAAGGTTAGCAGAGGTCCATATTTTGAATGAGAGTGGCGATGACCATGCCGGGGGAAAAGCTGGGTTCTTGAGATACGAGAGTAAGGGGTTATGTAATGATTGGAGAAGGTAGTGAGTCTTCAGTTTGTCCCATAATGATAGAAAGTGAGAGGTGATGGGATTTGTTATCGAGTGGCGGTCAATTGGTCTTAGCCAAAGTAAATTAGCCGTGGACAGGGGGTCACATTCTATAGATTCAAGAACAACCCATTGAGGAATTTCATAGGTCGCATGGTATTTTGACAACTGTGCTAAGTGTGCCGCCTGGTAATATTTACCGATATCGGGAAGACCAAGACCGGCGTGGAGCGGGGTATGCGGGGGCAGACAGTGCCCTTTACGTAGGAGAAAATGTGACATTGTAGTATGGGAAGGGATTGGGAGAACTCTGAATAAATATAACATTTTTGGAAGGATTGACATCTTTATGACTGCTATTCTTCCTAGCCACATGAGTGGTAGGGAGGACCATTTGGTCATAAGAGCAGTAAGGTGAGTTAGCATAGGAGTATAGTTGGCTGCATAAGGATCTGCTAGGTTTGGGGTCAGTTTGATTCCCAAGAAGGGAATATGATGCTGTGACCAAGGAAATGGGAGAATCTGTTTCAAGTGGACCAACTCTTTAGGGGGGAGGGAGATATTAAGTGCCATAAATTTGTGGGGATTTATTATAAGGCCAGAGAGTGAGCCAAACTTCTCAAGAAGCTGGAGGAGGGAAGGAGAGGAAGTCAAGGGAGAAGTGATAAAAAGTCGAACATCATCCGCAAAGAGGCATAACTTGTGGGGCCACCTATTTCAAGTCCCCGGACATCTAATTAGGAGGGCTAGTGGTTCTATGGCCAAAGCAAAGAGTAGGGGGGAAAGAGGGCAGCCCTGTCTTGTGCCACGGGAGATTGGAAAATGAGCAGACCTGTGTCCTAGGTATCTAATTCTGGCTAAGGGCTCTCAATATAGTGAGAAAATCCAGGTTAAAAAGTGAGGGCCAAAGCCCCAACAGCGCAGAATGTAGTGTAGATATGGCCATGATATCGTATCAAATGCTTTCTGGATGTCCAAAGACAGGAAACGGGCAGGAATGTTGCGGGATTTAGCAATATGTGCCAAGACAGTTGCGCATCTGACGTTATCTCCGGCTTGTCGAGTTGGAATTAAGCCCACTTGGTCATTATGCATTAGAGAACCTATACACATATTAAGGCTTGTGGAAAGCATTTTGGCAAGTAGTTTGATATCAATATTGAGGAGAGATTGGCCTGTAATTGGACCACTTCGTGTCATCCGAATTAGGTTTTGGGATCATTGAGATGTTAGCTTGTACTGTTTCTAGGTTGAAGGTATGGCCCTATAGCATGGCGTTAAAAGCATTAGTAAGGATGGGCGTTAGAAGGTGGGCAAATTTTTTGTAATATGTGGCGGAAAAACCATCTGGTCCTGGGCGTTTACGAAGCTTAAACTTTTTTATAGCGTTTAAGTTTTCGGTTGGGGTGATGGGTTGTTATGCTGCCAGTTGGTGTTCAGAAAGTGTCGGGAAGGAGATGGAAGCCAGGAGGGTGTCACCTGGGTGGGGTCAAAGGGTGTGGAGAGAAAGTCCTGAAAGATGTTTATGAAAGATTGTAGGATTCGTTCCGGATTACTAGTGAGGTTGCCAGAGGAGGTGCGTATTCAAATAGGTCTAGTAATCTGATCAAGCCTACGAAGTGAAAGAGATAGGAAGGTACTGGGTTTATTTGCTTTTGTATAGTGTTTGTGCCGAGATCTACGAAGTGAAAGCTCCGTCTGGTCCGTCCATGAGAAAAAGATCAAGAGCTAATAGAGCTCGCTGTAGAGCTTCACGGTTGGCTGATGTAGGGGTCGCTTGGAAGGCTTGATGGGATTGGTTGTAAGTTCGTTCGAGAAAGAGACGTTGCTGTCTTTTCGCTTTATTTAAGAAGGACGCTTTGCTAATGCATAATCCTTGTAGAACCGGTTTATGCGCTTCCCAAAAGAGGAGAGGAGAAATTTCAGGTGTTTGGTTTAGAGATAAGTAACCTTGGAGAGCGGCTTTGATTTCTGAGCAATGGGTTGGATTTGCTAGTAAGTTGTCATTAATGATCCAGGAGGGGTCAGTAGGGGATGGGGCTAGGGAGGCCATTGAAGTGAATACGGCGCTATGATCTGACCAAGGAATTGGAAGTATTTCAGAGGTCAAAAGCGGAGAAGAGGAGCTTGCAGTTATGAGAATGTGATCTATCCTAGAGAAGGTCTTATGGGGGTGAGAGTAGAAAGTGTATTGGCGCTTAGTTGGGTTAAGTTCCCTCCAGGTATCTATCATGGAATGACACACTAGTACGGCTTGAAGGCTTTGCTTGGGGGTAGGGAGGGGGGAAGGTTGAGGAGATTTGTCAAGGAAGGGATATAAGGTACAGTTTGAGTCTCCGCAGACAAAAAGAGTATCTCGCTTGTGGTGATTTATAAGTGGGAAAGGAATGGTAGGGGACCTTGGTTCGGGGCATAATATGTAGCAATGGTAACGTCCACATCTAAGAGTTGTCCTATTAGCAGGAGATAACGACCCTCTGGGTCTTTGATTTCATTACATAGTGTAAAGGTTGTTGTGCGGTGGAAGGCGATGAGTACCCCTCTGCATTTGGCTGTGGGTGAGGCCGTGTAGACCTGTGGCTAACGGGGGCCAAAGAACTTGGGAGTAGAATTGAGAGTGTAGTGTGTTTCTTGCAGGCAGACTACCTTAAGTGATGCAAAAGAGCGGAAGGCTTTGTTGCATTTCTGTGGCGTGTTGAGGCCCTGAACGTTCAGGGTGAGAATATTTAACAAGCCCATAGGGAGAGTGTATGGTGTATTTAGTAATAAAGTATTGCCAGCTGGGAGAGAGTCTGGTAGTCACTGTGTGAGATAGTCTGATTGCATAGGAGGTTGGGTGAGGTCATGGAGTCATATGAAGGGGAGGGTGGGGGGATATGATTAGGGAAAGGTATCAGGAAAAGGGTGTAAGGGGCCATTCTAGGCCTGAGAAGTGGTCCCCGGGGTCACCCAAAATCAGGGTGGTCCAGGGAGCAGTAATAGCCCAAGTGCTAATAAATAAACAATAGCACAGGGTCTAATGGAGAGTGCACAGGTACGTGGACCATGGGTATTACGTTTAAATAAATGTATAGTAATGAGATCCCGGAAAAGAGTAGGTAAATATATTCCCAATCAATTCAAGGGGTCCAGAGCTCGGGCGGCATCGGTTGTGAAGGCGGACCAATAAGAATGGGAAGAAGTAGTATCCTATGCTGCCAGAGCTGAGGCCTCCTTACACAGCCTGAGGTGAAATTATGCCAAAAACGGTATATGAGGTTCAAAAGGGTCTCGAGGATATAGGAGAGACAAAAAGTTAAAGTAACCATCAACTTGTGAGGAAAACCAAAAAGAAGGGATTTTTCAAGAACATATATCAAAAAGGGGAGAAAAAGGGGGCTAAACAAGCCCTGGGGACTAGCATAAGGATACACAACGCCTGCATCAGAGTGTGAGGCAGGGAAAGTAGGCACCATGGGTGGTAACTTCAACGCTGACTAAATGATACGTAGTCTAGTGTATGTGGTAAGGTAGAAGTTGAAGGACGCGGTTCAGTCCATGGTGTCTTGTGGAGATGGGCCTGTTGATGAGAAACTCCCTTGTTTGTGGATGCTGAGTTGACCATCGATGGAGCGTGGGGGATAGGATTTCCATGGTGATTAGGATGTACATCTCCGTTTGGAACTCTCTGATGGTGTTGTTGGAGAGTGTAGCTGAAGGTTCTGCAGGGTGTCCAGTAGGTCTTCAGGGGTTTTGCAAGTGTAGTCTCGGGTTTGATATTGGAAACGCACTGTGAAGGGGAAGCGCCATTTATATGGTATCGCGTGTTGCTGAAGCGCTTGCAGATGGGGTTTCATAGCCCGGCCTTTAGCGATGGTTGTAGGGCAGAGGTCTTGAAACAGTTGGTAGGTGTGACCTTGAAATTGTAGGGATTCCGCATTGCGGGCTGCTTGTAGGAGTTGCTCTTTAGTGCGAAAAAAGTGGTTTGGCTATGATGTCACGCGGTGGGCCATCAGGGCGCCTTGGAGCTAATGCCCTATGAACCCTGTCCATTTCTAGTCATTCAGTTGGAATGGCTGGGGCAAGCTCTTGGAATAGCGGCGTTACGGTTGATTGGACATCAACGATCGATTCTGGAAGGCCACGGATTCGTAAATTTGAGCGCCTTGCCCGATTTTTCAAAGTCCTCGAGGCGCGTTGGCAGCATTGCGTTTTCGTCACGCAGGAGGTCAAGGTAGTCAGCATGTGTCTGAAACAAGGCGTCAAGATCGTCTACTCTATGTTCTAGGTCAGCAGTGCGTTGTCCTAGTTTGCGGATTTCTCTGGACAGTGTAGCGGTGATGCGGTCAGAGGTTTGCTGCAGAGCTTTATGTAGCATCCTCTCAAAGCGTGCTAGAAGGTCAGGGGGTGTAAGGTCAGGTGTTGAAGCGTGTGTGGGGGTATCTGGTTCAATATCAGACTCGCCCTCCGATGCGCAGGGATGGCTGGGCTGTGTATCCTGCAGGGCTTCATATGATTTTGCAGCCTGCTTGCTGCCATGTGTTGGAGCGGTGGCCATCTTGGAGGAGGCCTTTGCCAGTGCCTCCTTAATTGTCTTATTCTGTGGCGGAGCCTGGTGGCGGGGTGCTCCCCTAACCATGTTTTAACCTGTCAGGGGGGTTGCCACTAGGATTGGAGCCCCCCTGTATTGCCGTGTGCCACCGTGCGGGCTCGGATCTGTGGGCGGTGGGCGGGCCTCTGCTCTGCTTGCAGTGGAAACGAAGCTACAGCTCCCTGTGCTTATCCCGCCGGCTGCGGATAGAGCCGGATCGGGTCGGGGGGGTGCTTTGGGGACAGGTACCTCCCGAACTGCCGTGCTGGCCGGGATCCGTGGGCGGACTGCTGTGTCACCCGACGGGGAGACGGAGCTCTATCACGGCATGTCCGTCCCGCCGGCCGCACATGCGCACCCTCCAACAGTTAAAATTTAAAAACAAACTTATTCCATTATTTTCACCCCACATACAAAAAATACAAACTCCCCCTTCCCTCCTCCCTATCCCAACCCTTACTCCCCCCCCCCCCCCCCCCCACCTCCACCTCTCAGCTTCTTTTCTCTTTCTTTTGTTTTGGAGTCCTAGGATATTCAGAGTTTTCCTTTCCTATACAATTTCAATTAATTTAACCTTAAACTCCTCCCACTTTTTTCCATTTCTCACGAAAACCCTCCATGTTTTCCTCCTCTATATGGTATAGTTCTTCTATCCTGTATGTCTGGTCTACCTTTTTAATCCAGTATGATATTCTTGGTGCTTCATGTTCCATCCAAAATTTAGTAATCAGACCCTTTGCTGCATTAATATAATGTAATAACCCAGAATTTTGTATACCTTTCAACCGTTAATTCTGTTCCATGTAAGAGACATACCCCTGGCTCTTTTAATATTTTTATCCCTGTTATTTCTTGTGTCAAGTGAAGTACTTCTTGCCAATATTTTTGAATTTTGTGACATTTCCACCAAATGTGACCTACTGTGCCCTGTTCCCCACATCCCCTCCAACATAAAGGTGATTTCTCCCTATTTTGTTTGTGTACTATATGTGGTGTCATATACCACCTCGCCAAACATTTATAGTTCATCTCTACCTCTTTCATACTCACATTCCCATGTGTTAACTTATAAATCTTTTTTTGTTTGTCCTCTATTTTTATTCCCAATTCTCTTTCCAATCTCTTCATATATGGCGGTTCCATTCTTGTTGTTAACTTAGTAAGAATTTTATATATCTTTGAGGTTCCATGTTTCCCATCTCCTCAACACATTTTCAAATGGGTTCCATTGTTCTTTCCTCCTTAGGGGCCTAGGAAGTTTTTCTATAAAATGTTTTATTTGTAGATACCTCCACTCATCTACTTTAACAAACAACTCCCTCTTCTTCTTCAGTTCCACTAAGGGGCAGATTTCCTCGCCTTTTATTAGGTCTCTTAGTTGGGCTTCTCCCTTCCTTATCCATCTCCCTGCAAACTTTTCATTCCCCGGTGGAAAAAAAGTTGTGTTAGGCATCAACGTAGAATTAAATTCCAATCCCATCTGTCTGTGCATCATGTCCTAAGCTCTCAACAGTATTCTTGTTAATACACTTGTACTTTCTGTCAGTCCACAAAAGTGAGGTGGCAACCATATTATCCTATCTAAATGTGTTTTACTTAAAGTGTTTTCTATATTTATCCAACCTTTCCCCTGTGAATTATGTGTCCAATTCAAAAATTCGTACTATTAATACTGCATTATAATATCTTCTAAAATCAGGTACACCTAACCCTCCATTTTCTTCATCTCTAGTTAGAACTTCATAACTTATTTTAGGTTTTTTATTTCTCCATATGAATTTTAGCATGATTTTTTTCATTATCCTAAAATAAAGTCCTGGCAGCTTTATTGGAATCATCTGAAATTTATATAAAATTTTTGGGACGATTACCCTTTTGATTAAATTTATTCTTCCTATCCACGATATACCACCTTTTTTTTTTTTTTTTTTTTTTTATTTAGATATTTATTCAATTTTCAAATATATCAATACAAAAAAATCCAAAAAGGAAATACAACATTACATATATCTTTTAAAACCACTTATTGCATATCATTTTCTCCCCATATCCCCCTACCTTCAACCCACCCTCCACCCCACCCCTTCTTCAATGAACCCCTGACATCTATCTAATCGACTTATGACTCACATCCTCTGGATACAGATTTTTAAAACGAAGAAAGACAAATTCCTATATATTTTCTTTTTTTTTTTTTTTCCTTTTTTCTTTTCCCTTTCTTTTATACTCAATTACAAAGTAGCTTCTTTCACCTTTACCTTAAACTCCTCCCATTTCTCCCATTTCATACAATATGCCTCCATCCTATCTTCCTGTATGTAATATAGTTTCTCCAATCTAGCAATCCGGTCCACTCTATGCATCCAATCCTTTTCCCTCAGTGCCCTGAACATTGCGCCAAAACTTAGGTATCAAACTTTTTGCTGCATTTAGATAGCACCAAATACCCAGATCTTTATATTTATTCACTGATATTTTTGTGATATGAAAAAGACAAATTTCAGGGTTCAGTCCAATCTCAGTTCCGGTAATAATCCTAATTTGATTTATAACCTTTCGCCAATAAACTTGTATTTTTGAACATTCCCACCATATGTGGTACATCGTGCCCACCCCTCCACACCTTCGCCAACACCAGGGTTGTTTCTCCCCACTCATCTTGTGCTCTACCGTCGTTGTAACATACCACCTTGTCAAACACTTAAAGTTCATCTCCACCTCACACATACTGACACTCTCATCTACCAGTCTATATATTTTTCTTTGTGTGTGCTCCTCACACTCCACCCCGAAATCCCTTTCCCATTTTTCTATATACCTTAATTTTGACTTACTATCTAGCTCAGTGAGAATTTTATATACTTTAGCAGTGCTGTGCTTCCCATCACCTCGAGCTTCCAAATACTTCTCAAATAAATTCCAATCTTTTCTAATTCTAAGAGGCTTCGTCAATTTCCCCACAAATTGTTTCAATTGGTTATACCTCCATATATCTATCTTAGTGACAATCCCTCCCTCTTCCCTTTTCAAATCCTCCAGTGTTCTTAAGTTTACCCCCTCCATTACATCTCTCAGCTGAGCATCTTCCTTCTTAATCCATTTACCTGTAATTTCCTCTTTACTTGGGGGAAAAAACTGAGTTTCTTATTGGCATTAGCAGTGAATTAAAATCCCAATTCCTCTGTTTGTGCATTTTATCCCACTCCCTTAATACAATCATAGTGTATGGACTCGTGTTCTCAGCTAATTCTCTAAACTGTGTTGACACCCAGACAATCCTACTCAAATCTTTTCCACCAAGTGTATTTTCTATTGTGACCCAATTTTTACTCTTTAAGTTGTGCATCCAATCAAAAATTCTTGCTAGGATAACTGCCCTGTAATATCTTCTGAAATCCGGCATTCCCAACCCACCCTTTTCTTTACTTCTACTTAGCACTTCGTATGATACTCTAGGTTTTTTATTTTTCCAAATATATCTTGTTACCATTCGCTTAATTGTCCTAAAATATATCACTGGGAGTTTAATGGGAATCATCTGGAATTTATACAGGATCTTGGGGACAATTACCATTTTTATTAAATTAATACGATCTAACCAAGAAGGATTTCCTCCACCAATTTTCTTCAATTCCTCCCTAATCTTGTTTAACAATGGGATATAATTAGCTTTATAAAGGTTTTTTTGTGAAGAAGTAAGTTTCACTCCCAGATATTTTATTTCTCTATCTTTCCATATAAAGGGAAATTCTCTCTGTATCTTTTCTTTTTCACTCCTTGGAAGATTTATATTTAATATCTCTGTTTTACTCGGGTTAATTTTTAGGTTTGACAATTCCCCATATTCCTTCAATGTTTTCATTAGGTTAGGAAGTGTTATCCTAGGGTTTCCAATATAGAACAATAAATTGTCCGCAAATGCGGCTACCTTATGTTCTATCTTTCCTACATTAATTCCCCTTATATCTATATTTTTCCTAATTGTTGATAATAGGGATTCCAAAGATAAAACAAACAACAGTGGGGACAGTGGGCAGCCCTGTCTGGTTCCGTTTGACATCGCAAAAGTCTCTGATCTCTCTCCATTTACCATTACCATCGCGGAAGGTCCTTTGTGCAATCTTCCAATCCACCTCCTCATCTTAATACCCAATCCCAGAACCTCTAGTGTATCCATCATAAAGCTCCAGTTAACCCTGTCAAACGCCTTCTCCGCATCTATCGAGAGCAACACCACTGGATTTTTTCCCTTTCTACTTTTCTGTATAAGCATCAGGGATCTCAACCCATTATCTCGGCCCTCTCTTCCTCTAACAAAGCCCACCTGATCCCCATGTATCCACTATGGCATCAGATCCCTCAACCTATTCGCCAGAACCTTTGCATATAACTTCGTATCTATGTTCAACAACGATATCGGTCTATAGCTTGAGCACTGGGAGATATCTGTGCCTTCCTTATGTATTAGAACCACCTGGGCCAGTAGGGATTCCTGTCTCATCTCCATCTCTCCCCCCAACGCGTCCATATATATCTTTAACTTAGGTAACAGTCACTATATTTTTTATAATACCTCACAGTATACCCGTCTGGACCCGGGCTTTTTCCCGTCATAAAGCTTTTTAGTGCTATTTTTAATTCTTCCTGTGTAATTTCAGATTCTAGGGAGTTTAATAGTTCACTTAATTTTGGTAATCCTGCGTTTCTTAAATATTCCCTTCTTTTTTCCATATTTACCATTTTGTCCTTATATGTAGTATCGTTGGGGGCAATATTATATAATTTACTACAGTAATCCTTAAAGACCTTTGCGATATCTTTGGTTGAGTGGACTAACTCTCCCTTGGAATTTTTTATTTTGTCTATATAATTCCTATTCTTTTTTTTCCTCAAGGCTCTCATTAGGTACTTTCCCGGTCTATCCCCCCATTTATATCTTTCCCCCGTAATTTTATTAAAAATTCTCATTTTTTCTTCCTCCATCACTTTCTCTAGTTCTTCCCTCTTTTTTATCACTTTTTGCTCTATCTCTTTAGTTATGTTATTTTTATATAGGAGTTCCAACTCAGCTAATTCCTTCAAAAGCCCACTAATCTCTCGCCTTTCCCTTTTTTTCTTCTCCCCAATCGCAATAAGGATTCCTCTTATATATACTTTATGCACCTCCCAAACTGTAGCCAATGACACATCTCCCATTTCATTCTCCTCCAAAAATGTCCCTATCTCCTCCCCTATCTTCCGTTCAGTATCTTGGTCCATGAGAAGTGCCTCATTCAGCCTCCATGTTATGCCTCCCAACGACATCCCTCCCCATCTTAATTTCATTACAACAGGGGCGTGATCCAAAAAAGTCATTGCTTCTATTTTTACCCTAGCCAAATCCTCAATGAGTCAATGGTCTATCAATATATAGTCCAATCTGGAGTATGTCTTATGTATATTAGAGAAAAAAGTATAATCTCTGTCTCTCATGTTCGCAATTCTCCAGCTATCCACCAGTTGGCTCTCTCTCATTACCTTCTTCAAAAGTCCCATCGACTTATTCCCCCCTCTCTGCACTAGAGAAGTTGTATCTATTTGTGGATCCATGCATAGGTTAAAGTCTCCAGCCACTATTAAATATCCCTTTACAAAATCCATCAATTTCTTCAGAACCCCTTTCAAAAACATCTCCGGCTTCCTATTAGGGCAATATATGTTTGCGAGCGTACACTCAATGTCCTGCAATTTACCTTTCAAATACAGAAACCTCCCATCCGGATCCGTTTTTCTATCCTCCAGTTCAAACCTAGTATTTTTTGAGAATCCTATAGCCACACCCTTCGCTCTCTTAACTGGGGAGTCTGCATAGTACCATATCGGATGATATCTAGAGTTCAACTTAAGGGTTTTTTTTAACTCAAGGTGCGTTTCCTGCAAAAATACCACTGAGGCCGCGCTATGCTGTAGTTCTCTGAATAACCTAAATCTTTTACCTGGGCAATTTAACCCATTTACATTATGGGTTTCAAACTGTATTTCCTCCATATTTCATTTGTCTTCTTCCTATTTTACCATCTTTTTTCTTCTTCCCATTCCTTGTACCTCTTCTTTTATGCAAGATGTCAGTTTTAAAAAGCTCCTCTCCCCCCTCCTTCCCCGATTCCCTCCCTCCCACCCATTTTAGGCTTGTAGTTTGCCTATAAATCTTTTGAGGATCAAAACCCACCATAGATTTACTACCTTGGGGTTGAACTCCACCCATGAACGGCCTCCCCCACCTCCCACCGCCCCAGATGCCCGATATCTATTTCATACACTCAGCATGGTTTCACTAGGAGCTACTTCATGAGAGCGAGCAGAGAGAGAGAGAAGCAAAAAAAAAAAAAAAAACGCGTCCTCTCTATCCTCTATCTCCCTCTTCTAATTAACTGCCAATCTTCCTTTACTCTGGCCCCCCTGTCTCCTTCCTCCTCCTCCCAACCAGGAATCTCTATAATTTGCAAATCAAGTCTGTCACAGAAGTTTCTTAAGTCCTCTGGGAATCTCAAATAAGCTGTAACTCCGTTCTTCCATCCGATTAGACACTCAGGAATACCCCCCATCTATAGTGCACGTTTTGTTTTTTCATCTGCTCTAACAGGGGTTTCAGAGATCTTCTTCTCCATAGTGTCTCTGATGTTAAATCTGCAAATATCTGTATATCCATTTCTCCATACTTAATACTTGATCTTCCCTTAATCTTTCTCCATATCTCTTCTTTATCTCCCATCTTTTGGAATTGGACAATTATATCTATGGATTTCTTTTCTCCGTTCCCTTGTTGGATCCTTCCAATTCTAAAAGAATTTAGGATTTTACAGACAAAGTCTCTTATTTCCTCTCCCTTTGCAAGCTCCGGAACACCTCTTACCCTAATATTCTTCCTCCTCTCCCTGTTTTCTTGTACTTCCATCCTATAAAACAGTCTTTTTTTGCTCTTTCCTAATATCTTTTGTCCTTTTTTCTAAACCGGAGATAAATTGGGCATGATTTTTAATTCTTTCCTCTGTCTCCTCCATCCACAATAACATCTAACAGTAAGTTAGCAACTGTACGCCAGGGATCCAGATCTCAATTCGCACTTATTTTCCACTTTTCCACTATATTCTCCTTCTAGGGCTGCTAGTTCCTCCTTATCTCATTCAATCCTCCCCAGGGAGTCCCCCCTTCATATATCTTCTTTTTCCTTTAAAACATACAGTCACTATTTGATTAATATTGGCTAGGTCAAGCTGCTCACACTCACCCTCTGCTTGCTTTTCTTCTGTTGAGACAGCTACATGCCACCAGCAGTGAACTTCAGTCTTCCATTGCTCTCTTCAGGGGGATTCCTCTGCGTCTTTTTCTTTTTTTTCAAATCCCACTCCCCTGTGTATAAACTTAATTCACAAGGGGAGCAGGTTGTCCTTAGAAAATTTCACTCGTGTGCTGAGGGGGGGAGCAAACCGGCGTCTTCGCTCTGACCTCGGACGCTGGCCGGCTTTTCCCCTTCCCAGTACTCCTCCACGACTGCTCACGTGGCCACGCCGCGTCTCCTTGCTCTCCCAGCAGCCCCGTACATCAGCCCGGGCTTCCTCCAGCGAGCCCCGCCATCATAGCACGTCTTCTCCCCGCCGCTCCCAGGGTCACCGAACCCGCTCTGGACACCGCCACTCTCACGTAAATCCCTGGTTCACACCTCTGCAGGCATCTGGGGCGGTGTAGATGTCTCGGAGAGCACCCGCTCCGTGCTCTCCTACACCGCCATGACTAGGCTCCGCCCCATAAACGACCACGATATACCACCTATCCCAAGTTTTCTCATTTCATCTTTAATTTCATTTAATGATGGAATATAATTTAATTTGTATAGATTCTTCATGGAGACTGCCAATTTTATTCCTAAATATTTTAATTATTTTTCCTTCCAAGAGAAAGAAAATTCCCTTTGCAAGGTGCCTCTCTCTCTTCTTAGTAGATTTATACTCAAGATTTCTGTTTTAGTTGGGTTGATATTCAAGTTAGACCACTCCCCATATTCCTTCAACATTTTCATTAAGTTGGGTAATGTTATCCTTGGGTTATCTACATAAAAGAGCATATCATCAGCATACACTGCAACTTTATGCTCTGTCTCCCCAATCTTAATTCCCTTAATATCTGTATTTTTCCTTATTATCTCTAGAAGGGATTCTAAGGACAGGACAAACAGCAACGGTGACAAAGGGCATCCCTGACGTGTCCCATTATGCATCTTAAAACTCTCTGATATTTCCCCATTGACTTTTATTGCAGCTGATGGTTGACTGTGCAATTTCCCTATCTGTATTCTCATTCTAGGGCCCACCCCCAGGACCTTCAGTGTGTTCAACATATCCCCCAGTCTATCTATCAAATGCTTTTTTAGCGTCTATGGACAGCAACAATACAGGGAATTTTTCTCTCTTACTTTTTTGTATGAGCATTATAGATCTTAATCCATTATCCCTACCCTCTCTTCCGGGGACTAACCCCACTTGATCCATATGGATCCACTCTAGCATTAGCTCTTTCAACCTACTTGCCAGGATGCATATAATTTAGTATCTACGTTTAATAGGCATATCGGCCTATAGCTAGAACACTGTGTACTGCCTTTCTCTTCTTTTGGTATTATTGTGATATGGGCCTGAAGGCATTCTTCCCTCATTTCCATCTCCCCTCCTAATTCGTTCATACAGGTGAAACTTGAAAAATTAGAATATCGTGCAAAAGCTCATTTATTTCAGTAATGCAACTTAAAAGGTGAAACTAATAGACCCAATACATGCAAAGCAAGATAGTTCAAGCCGTGATTTGTCATAATTGTGATGATTATGGCTTACAGCTCATGAAAACCCCAAATCCACAATCTCAGAAAATTAGAATATTACATGCAATCAATAAAACAAGGATTGTACATAGAACAATATCGGACCTTTGAAAAGTATACGAATGCATATGTTCTCAGTACTTGGTTTGGGCCCCTTTTGCAGCAATTACTGCCTCAATGCGGCGTGGCATGGAAGCTATCAGCCTGTGGCACTGCTGAGGTGTTATGGAAGACCAGGATGCTTCAATAGCGGCCTTCAACCCTTCTGCATTGTTCGATCTCATGTCTCTCATCTTTCTCTTGGCAATGCCCCATAGATTCTGTATGGGGTTGAGGTCAGGCGAGTTTGCTGGCCAATCAAGCACAGTAATCCCACGGTCATTGAACCAGGTTTTGGTGCTTTTGGCAGTGTGGGCAGGTACCAAGTCCTGCTGGAAAATGAAGTCAGCATCCCCATAAAGGTCGTGTGTGGAAGGAAGCATGAAGTGCTCCAAAATCTCCTGGTAGACTGCTGAGTTGACCCTGGACCTAATGAAGCATAGTGGACCAACACCAGCAGATGACATGGCTCCCCAAATCAACACAGACTGTGGAAACTTCACACTGGACTTCAAGCATCTTGCAGTGTGTGCCTCTCCATTCTTCCTCCATACTCTGGGTCCTTGGTTTCCAAATGAGATGCAAAAAGTGTTCCCATCAGAAAAGAGGACCACTCAGCAACAGACCAGGTCTGTTTTTCTTTATCCCAGGTAAGACGCTTCTGACAATGTTTGTTGCTCAGGAGCAGCTTGACAAGAGGAATATGACATTTGAAGCCCATGTCCAGGATCCGTCTGTGTGTGGTTTCTCTTGATGCACTGACTCCAGCCTCAGTCCACTCCTTGTAAAAGTCCCCAACACTTTTTTGAATGGCCTTTTCCTGACATTCCTCTCCAGACTTCGGTCATCCCTGCTACTTGTGCACCTTTTTCTTCCACACTTTTCCCTTCCACATAACTTTCTATTAATGTATTTTGATACAGCACTTTTGGAACATTCAACTTCTTTTGCAATTACCTTTTGAGGCTTTCCCTCCTTATGGAGGGTGTCAATGATGGTTTTCTGCACAACTGTCAAGTCAGCAGTCTTTCCCATGATTGTGATTCCTACTGAACCAGGCTGAGAGACCATTTAAAGGCTCAGGAACCCTTTGCAGGCTCAATTAGCTGATTAGAGTGGAACACTTTGAGCCTAGAATATTGCACCTTTTCACAATATTCTAATTTTCTGAGATTGTGGATTTGGGGTTTTCATGAGCTGTAAGCCATAATCATCACAATTATGACAAATCACGGCTTGAACTATCTTGCTTTGCATGTAATGAGTCTATCTCATATATTAGTTTCACCTTTTAAGTTTCATTACTGAAATAAATGAACTTTTGCACGATATTCAAATTTTTCGAGTTTGACCTGTATATGTGGTTAATTTAGGTATCAGTTGGTCTTTAAATTTCTTATATTATCTCACAGTATACCCATTGGGTTGTGGACTTTTCCCTGCCATAGTACTCTTCAGTGCACTATAAATTTCTTCTTCTGTTATTGCTCTCTCTAGGGATATTAACTGCTCCTCTCTCAATTTCGGTAACCCCGCCTCTTCTAGGTATATCTGTCTTCTTTTACTTCTTTCTTCCTCTTCTCATACGGACTGTTTGGCATTGATATTATATAATTTACTATAATATTCTTTAAACACATTTGCAATATTTCTAGTAGAATATTTTAGTTCTCCTTTTATTATCTCTCATTTTCTCTATATAATTCCTACCCTTCTTTTTTTTCTTTGTGCTCTCATTAGGAATTTTCCTGGCCTATTTCCCCACTGGTATCTTTCACTACTCATGTTATTAAACACTCTCCTTTTTTCTTCCTCCATTAATTTATTTAGTTCTTCTCGTTTTTCCAATACCTTCTGCTTATTCTTTTTTGTTATATTCTTTTTATGCACTCATTCTAATTCAAATAATTCTCTATTAAGTGTATTCATTCTCTTTTTCCTTTCCTTTTTCTTTTTTACGCCAATTGTTATTAAGATTCCTCTAATATATACCTTGTGGGTTTCCCATACAGTCGCCACCGACACCTCCTCAGTCTCATTTCTTTCTAAATATAATTCTATTTCTCTTTTGATTATCTGTTCCGTCTCTTGATCTTGAAGAAGTATTTCATTTAATCTCCACGTGTTTACCTTTTTTTTGTTCTCTTCCCCATTTTAACCTTATTGTGACAGGTGCATGATCTGATAGCGTTATAGTTTCTGTCCTTGCTTTCACCAAAGACTCTATAATTCTATGGTCTAGCAATATATAATCCAATCTTGAATACGTCTCATGTGCGTGAGAGTAAAATGTATAATCTCTATCCCTTAGATTTTTAATTCTCCAACTCTCAACCATCATTTTCTTTAATCATTTTCTGTATCATTTTCTTTAATTCTCTCAAATTTTTGTTTCCCTCTCTTAACACATGAGACGTTGAGTCAAGCTATGGTTCCATGCAACAGTTAAAATCTGCCACAATCAGTTTACCTTTTTTAAAATCTAGTAGCTTCTTCAATATGTTCTTTAGATAGGCCTCTGATTTTTTTTATTGGGGCAATATATATTTGCCAATGTACATTCTACCTCTTGCAACTTTCCCTTTAAAAATAAAAATCTCCCCTCTAGATCCTCCATTTTATCTTCCAAACAGAACCTTACATTTTTTGCAAACCCAATTGTCACCCCTTTAACACGTTTAATTGGATAGTACCGTACTGGGTAGTGCTTAGAATGTGTTTCTTGCATTAGATGTGTCTCCTGTATAAACACCACCTCAGTTGATCTTTTTTGTATTTCTCTAAATATCGTAAATCTTTTCTCCCAACGGTTTAGCCCTTTAACATTATAAGTCATAAAATTAACCTCCTCCATTACTATATATATTTTCCATTCTTTCTTTCCCCAGGATTCTCCTTAATTTTTTTATTTCCTTTCTTTTTGCTGAGTATCCCCCTTTTCCCTTTGCCCTCCCCCCCTTCCCTCCCTTCCCCCTTCCCTCCCTTCCCCCTTCCCTCCCCATCCCTTAGACTACCTTTTGGTCTACGAATCATTCGTGGTCCCTATGCCACACTTGATTCAAGTTTAAGGTGGTGCTCCAACCATGGACATTACCCAGCCTCCTCCGTGCCCTGGCGCTCATTATATCATATACATCTTCAATGGTCCTTCTATATAGGAGGACTGGTGCTAAAAAAAAACAAATTGAGGAGAAGAGAGAAAAAAAAACCCCTCCCCTCTCTATTCCTCCTCCTAACTACTTGCCAGTTTTCTTTTCCCATAGCCCCTATCTCTCCTTCCTCCTCTTCCCACCCAGGTATCACCATTTTCTCTAATTCCAGTCTCTCACAAAAGTTTCTCATATCTTCAGGAAATCTAAGTCTTGCTGTCCCATCTATATTGCACATTTTGCTTCTTCATCTGCTCTAATAATGGTCTCAGAGATCTCCTTCTTGTCAGTGTCTCTACCGCAAGATCTGAAAAAAATCGGAATATTTCTCCATACTTAATCGATGCTCTTCCTTTTATTTTCTTCCATATCTCTTCTTTATCCCCAAGATTCTGGAATTGCACAATTATATCTTTTGATTTTTCTTCATCCCTTTCTTGTTGGAGCTTTCCTATTCTATACACACTGTCCAATTTAAGCGTCTCTGATACCGATCTGTCCATTATAGTGTTCAGGATTTTACATATTGTTCCCCTTAGGTCTTTATCATGTGCAATCTCTGGTACTCCTCTTATCCTTAAATTACATCTCCTATCCCTATTTTCTTGATCCTCTATCTTATATAGCAGTCTTCTTTGTTCTTTTTTCATTTCTATCGTCCGCTTTTCTAGTTTCAAAATAGTTTGGGCCTGTTCTTCCACCTTTCCCTCTGTTTCTTCCTCTCTTGCTATTATTTGTCCCAAATTTTTCTGTATTATCGCCATCTCTTGTTTTATTGATTTTTCAAGGCTTTGAAACATTTCTGCTATTTCTCTTTTGTTTGGCATTTGTAGTTCATTTTCTTGTTCTACCGCCTCTACTCTCTCTCCTTTTTTGACTACTATTAGCCGTTTCCAGGGATAGACTAGGACTATCTTCCATACTGATTTCCAGCACGCTTCTTTCACTTAGTCCTTGTTGCCTTTCTGGGGTCAGGTTCATCTGTGAGGGTATATATTTTTTAATTGTACCTGTTTAATTGTATCTGGAAGTATCTGAAACATCACCATATCTATTTGGACATCGGGTTCATTGCTCCCAGAGCACAAGCGCTGTTGCTGGTTTATAATCTGACCAGCCATTAGCTCTGGTGAGTTTATTTAATCTCCTTTGGTGGTGGATTTCTCACAATTGGTTCAAGTCACTGAAGATATATATATATTTTTTTGGACACTAATTTATGTTTGGACACTATAATTTATTTAAAACACTAATGTTTTTTGGATGATGACATACACTTTTGTATAAGTTTGTTATTAGCGCATACCTTTTAATTTTGAAAAGTGGGTATATGCCACTTCCCGGAACAGTATCAACTATCTCTGTGAATGTACTATATCCCAGGTCCCTTAAAGGACTTGTATTAAGATTGGGGATAAAGTGTTCATACGCTAAAAAAGGGATATCCATTCTAAGCTTGGGAGAGGAAGGGTTTATTTTGTTCAGGCCTATTATCCACGCTTCAAGCGTTGCTGAAATAGAAGGAAGACATGTATTTAATAGTTTAAGCGTAATGGTTCTGGCTAACAGTAAGACTTGGAAGTCTCTATTGGGGACTACACTCTGTTCTTTTTGTACCCATAATTTATCCAAAGGGATGAACCACACTGGAAGTTGGTCTAAAAGAGTTGCATAATAGTAGAGAGTACTGGTAAGCCCATACCTCCATTAGATTTATGCTTAGAGACAGAAATGGGATCCGTGTTTTTTTCCCTTTCCATATATATCTTTTTAATGTTGCTTCCAACTTCCTGAAATAGGTATGAGGTATAATGTTCAGAATCGTTCCAAAATTGTACAATATTTTGGGAAATATCAACATTTTGAAAGCTGCTATTCTACCTATCCATGAGATTTAAAATTTTTCAAGTCGCTGCAGTTCCACTAGGATCGACTGGTACAATTTTTCATAGTTATCTTTAAATGTACTAGAAGAAGGGGCAGATATACATATACCCAGATAATCTAATTTCTTATAGGTCCAGCTATAAGGGAATTTATTAGTCCAGACCCTTATCTCATCCCATCGTTTGACATTCACATAAGGTACAGCTTTAAAGGTGTTTGAACAGACAAGGCCTCATTCTAATTCACATTCTAGGGATCATTTAGACAGAAAGCAAAGATGCTGCCACCAGCACATTTATGTTAGGGTAGTCACACAGGGAGAATCATGCAAATTCATTGCCGTGGTTGGGATTCAAACCAACAACCCTAGCGCTGTGAGGCAGCAGTGCTAACCACTAATCCATGGAGCTGTTGAATACTAATCTCACCTGTATTTCTGTGGTGTGAATCAACCCGAAGTCCCTGGGCAAGGTCAGTGTAACTAGCCAGATATCTCAAATGTGACACAAATGTTGTGCTATGTTGCCAATTCAGATGTATGTTGGTTCTATGTATCCCAATACAAAGGATTGCAATACTAATACAGGCGTACCTCGGTTTAACAACGCCTCGGTTAATGTAATTTTCGGTTTACGAATGAAAATCCATTGAAAATAATGCCTCGGTTTACACAATTGTTAATAATTTTTTTCGCAATACAAAGTGTATGTTGGCGCTGATTTTTAAATGCAAATGCTAGCCTTTTTTTTTCCTTCACTATAGATCACAAGCTTAGATGTCACTTTACCCGAAGTTACAGAAAACTTTGTATCTTTTAATAAACTCAAAGTAAACATTGTTTCCTTTAGGGATATAAATTCAAAGAAAACTTTCTCTTTTAGCTGGGGGAAGGGACAGCTGAATTTCTTAGCTATAGTGATGAAAAAAAAAAAAATTACATTTAAAAACCAGCATCATAATAAAAAACGGCGTGGGGTCCCCCCTCCCATCCACAACAAGCCCTTCGGGTCTGGTATGTATCTTAAGGGGTAACTCCACGCCAAAATGTTAAAAAAAAAAATGACATGGGGTCCCCCCAAAAATCCATACCAGACCCTTATCCGAGCATGCAGCCCGGCAGGTCAGGAAAGGGGGGGGGGGAAACGAGCGAGCGCCCCCCCCCGAACCATACCAGGCCATATGCCCTCAACGTGGGGGGTGCTTTGGGGCAGGGGGGCTCCCCCCCAAAGCACCTTGTCCCCATCTTGATGGGGACAAGGGCCTCTTCCCTACAACTCTGGCCGGTGGTTGTGGGGGTATGCGGGTGGGGAGCTTATCAGAATCTGGAAGCCCCCTTTAACAAGGGGGCCCCCAGATCCCGGCCCCCCCCCCACATGATTGAGTATGCAGTACATGGTACCGCTACTAATTCACAAAATAACCCAAAGTGTAGTGTAAAAAAACACAGGACCCGGTCTTTGACAAGTCCTTTAATAAAAGAAAAATCTAAAAGAATGTCTCCCGAAGTAGATCCAACTTCAATCACGGTGTAAGGCGCCGGCGACCGAAAAAAGAAATGCTTTTTGAGTCGGATTCCTGGACTGTCTGGTTAGTAAATTTGCTTTCGCGTCTACTTGTTGACGCTTTCTTTAGTAAATGTCTTTGCCGTCTAAAAGTAGACGGTCGATATTAAAAAGTAGACATTAGCCCACGGAAATGTGCCTAGGCACAATAGTAAATCAAGGTCATAGCATCAATCGATCCCCTCGCCTTTCCTACTGTCACAGTGGTTACCTTTCAAAATGTGGTCATTTTATGGGTGTTTGTGCTCCAGGTCTTCCAAAAATGTGCTGGGCAGTTAGGAAATTAGATGTGTAATTAATGCCCCCAAAACACCTAAGGGTGCTCCTTGGATGTTGGACCTCTGCTAGGCTATAAAAAAGTCTCACACATATACACGGGAGGAGTAGCCAAATTTATTTTAAGATGTAAAAAAAGTAAAAGTATGCCTATGCTGTGTGTTAGAAATCTCTTATTAAATTTATATTTAAAAATACAATTTTTGTTTTCTTAACTAAATTTTCCAAAAACTTGGAGCAAAAAATGAAATTTTCCAAAGACTCGCTATGCCTTTCAGAAAAAGTTTGCTTTAAAAAATGTGGTAATTTTGTTGTTGTTTCTTCTGTCCTGGCCTTTAGGCCTCATTCACACAATACATGCAGAAAACGGATGGAACTGACTCATACATTTCACTTGCAGAGACATCAGTTTACATCAGTTTTCATTCTCACTCCAATGAGTTTTATACACTTTGCAGATTCCTACACAGAAAAAGTCTGCACATGATACCAGTGCTGTGGTGTGAACAGGGTGAATAGAGTATAATTGATTTCATTGTGCCCTTGCAGAACACGTGCAGACAAATTGATGTCTCTGCACACTGGTGGATCCAAAAAAATGTGATAGTCAGGGAAAACAAATTTCCTGACAGACTCCATGGCAGCATAAATCTTTGCTCCTCGCCAGAGGCCGTGTTCCTTTTTTGTCCTCCTCCTGTGGACCTAGTGCACGTCTTCCCTGGTTCCCGCATACAAGATGGTCTGCGGCCAAAGCCTGGCGAGCCTCGATGTGAGGTGACGTGCCACTTATTAGTTCCACAGATCCCCAGCAGGGCAGGGTATTGGACACAGTGGATGGATGCAGAGCAGGTGTCCCCTCATCAATTCCAGCATTCCCCAGCTAATGGCACGGTGGAAATGGGCTAGCAAGAGACGGTGCCTGGAGAAGCTCAGGTCTGCCAATGGCAGGCGAGTGGCAACTTGGGCCAGATAGCCTGCTAACAGCGGGTGGCCATGTAGCACTCCAAACGGATGAGGTGGTCTCCAAGGCAGGTGACCGTGGCTGTGTAGGGTTGTTAAGCAGTGCCCTCTGTTCAGGTCTCATTTGCTCCTTATTTCTTCCTTTTCTTTCCCTGGTGCTTGTGGGTGTCTGGAGCGCAATGCTGTTCTCCAGGCCGCCATTTCCTGGTCTGAGCAGCCTCCAGTGCACTGCACATGCGCGAGCTGGCCTTAGAACGTTTGGTTTGACGCGTACGTAGTGCGGCAAGATGGTGGCATGCACGTGGGTGTTCCAGGGTCTGGCGCATGCGCAGTACGGCGGCAGTGATGTCACAGCTTTGGCAGCAAATTTAAACAGCTGTCAGCTGTTTTCTTTGGGAAATCCTGCGGGCTGAATGCGGCAGATTCCCCAAGCGCTGTGATCCACTGTGAAGGTCACTACTTGCTCCCTCCTGCCGCCACCCCCTCCCCCCCAGTGGTCTGCTGGGATGTCATGTTTTTTATTTTTTTACAGCTTGGTTGCCTTTGTTAGCTGACCCAGCATGGATGTGTCACTGCCTCCTTGTGGCCAGCTACTGCGCAGTAAGTACAGACGGGCGGCTTTATCCCTTTGCTCCCCCACTGGCGCCTTTCTGTGGCTTTTAACTATTCCCTGTTCTGTGTCTCCTTTTTTTTTTTTTTTTTTTTTTTTTTTTTTTTTTTTTACAGCCCTTCTAGGTCTGATTGCCACTATACGGCACATAACGGAGGTACATACAGGTCTCGGCGTCAAATATTCCTCAAAATCCAGACACCACAGGTCTCCTTCCAGCTCCAGGCATCATTGGAGAAGCTTTCGTTCCTCCTCCAGGCATCACGTTAAGGGGCACTCTGGTCACTCCAGTAGGAAAATTTGCTGGAGGTGCGAATCTCAGGTTCCTATGTCATGGTCATTATGTGACTCCTGTTTTGCAAGAGTTACTGTCGAGAGATAAAGTGCCAACCAACAGGTAGAGGCTTTGGTCAGATGGGTCGCTCAAGAGTTCCTGAAGGAAATTGGGACTAGTCGGTCCCGCAGCCCATCAGTGAGGATCCGTGTATGGGCTTCGACTTTGATTTGGTCTTGCCCTTAGCCAAAGAGGCCCTGAAGTGAGAAGAAACCATAGAGTCTCCCCCGAAAACCAGGAAATTTTTAAAACATCTTAGGAAGGATCGTCCAAACTTTCCGTTCCTGGAGGAACTTGGGGAAATTTTCACTGAGTAGTGGAGCAATGTCAATAAGTGGGCCTCCTTGCTGAACAAAGCAGCCAAGCTTTATCCATTCAAATCAGAGTACATCAAACATTTAGAATTGGTCCCTCTGGTAGATGTGGCTTTGAGGCTAGCCAAGCACGTTACCCACCCTTTCGAGGATTCTGTGTCCTTCAAAGACAACCTGGAAAGGATAATAGATTCCGATCTCAAGCGAATCTACACTATGGCAGGGATGGCTTGAAAGCCAGCACTTGCCTTAGCGGCTTTATTTAAAGCTATGGAAGTGTGGTCGGGTAACGTGGATGCGACCCTCAGAGGAGTTCTGGAAGAGGTGGCCAGGAATTCAGCTATCTGGGAGCTGAGGTTGGCATCTGCTTTTCTGGGGGAGGGAGGCCTCAATTGACCTTACCCGTCTGCTGGCTTGGGTTATGCTGTCCTCAGTGACATCCAACAGGCATTGTGGCTTCGGCCCTGGTTGGCCGATCTGGCCTCTTAGCAGGTATGGTGCAAGATCCCCTTTGAGGGCTCCTCCCTGTTTGGGAAAAAACTGGATAGCGCTATAGTCCGAGCTACAGGTGGGATGTCCGGTTTCCTGCCCCAGGATCAGCACCTGCTGAGCCAGAAGAGGGCTCTGCCCAGAAGTCAAGGCACGGAACGAGCTAGGGACACATGCCCCTACAAGCCAGGTCATAAATTCATGAGAAGCTGGAGTAGAAGCTGATCATCTTTTCAGAAAGGGCTCGACTTCTGGAGGTCGTGAGGCCACAAATTCCTTTTGAGATTGGGCCACACAGGCAGGCAAGGTGGAGGCACACCTTCGCCTTTTTCGCCATGTCTGGGCGGCTTTAATCTGGGCCATCAGCGCGGTATCTTTAGGGCATGCTTGGGCGTTCAAGAGCTGCCCTCTTCTCAAGTTCACATCTACGGCCCTTCCTCATTCTGGAGAAAGGCAGAAATCCTGCTGTCCTACGTGGATGCTATGCTGGTGCAGGGTGCTGCCGTGCCGGTTCCGGAGGGTGAGGAATTTCAGGGCATGTACTTGCCCCCTTTTTTTGGTCCAGAAAAGAAACTGGGCCTAGAGGCCGGTCATAGACCTCACCAATCTAGACTCTTTTATCAGGAAGTCAGAGTTCAAGATGGAGACGCTGTTCACAATTCAACAAGCAATTCAACCACGCGACTGGATCCTGTCTATAGATCTGAAAGACACCTACTTTCATGTGACCATCGCAAGAGATTTACAGAGATTTCTTTGCTGTGGACCATTGGCATCTCCAGTTGTGTCTCTCCTTTGGGCTTTCAACGTCGCCTTGTGTGTTTTCAAAAGTCTTGTTGGCGGTCTGATCAGAAGCAGAGGCATTCGCCTGCACCACTACCTAGACGACCTGCTCCTACTATCTAAGGGCAGAGAACAGCTACTACAACACAGGGACCACGTCATCTCAATCCTTCTTGAGTTTGGGTGGTTGCTAAATATGGAGAAGAGCCAGTTGGAGCCCATGCAGTCTCTAACATTCCTCAGGGCTCATTTCGATATGATCAGCGCCTCCATCTCCCTGCCTGTGGAGAAGATTCCAGTGATCCGGAGCGCGAATACTACCTGCCCTTTCTTCCTCATAACTTCGGCCCTCCAATGCCTGAAAATCATTGGCACCATGGTGTCCACAGCGCCGATGGTAAAGTGGGCACAGTGGAGAATGCGACCCTTCCAGAAGAGCTTTCTTCAACAGTGGAATCCAGGCAGCATGGGCCAGCTTATTTACATATCTCCCTCCATGAAGGAGAGCCTTCCTTGGTGGCTGCAGCGGAAGAATCTGATCAACTGCCATTGCTCCCATCTCCTGGGTCACAATCGGTACAGATGCCAGCAACTCCGGATGAGTCAGAGATAGGACAGATGGAGCTTTCCCTACCACAGTTTGTTGGAATTATGAGCGGCGCTCTGTGCCCTACAGGCCTTCCAGCACCTAACAAAAGGGAAATCAGTCCTCTTGAGGTCCGACAATGCGATGACAGTATCCTACATAGGGAGACAAGGTGGGACGCACAGCCTGTCTCTCTTGCAAGAGGTAGAGCCAATCATGGCTTCGGCTCAGAGAAATCTGCCCAACATATCGGGAGTATATGTCCCCGGAGTCCAGAACTCGCAAGCAGACTTCCTATCCAGAGTTCAATTGGACAACGACGAATGGTCTCTCAACACAGAGGTTTTCAAGTGGATACTGACCCTCAAGATCAGTCTGGAAGTTGACCTGTTTGCCTACCCATGCAACAGCAAACTGGGGATGTACTACACCAGGAATCGCCGTCCCCAGGCCTTCGGGTGGATTCTCTGATGGATCAGTGGAGATTTCGCACGGCTTATTATGCATTTCCACCAGTCCCTGTCATCTTCAGGTTTCTTCGGAGGCTCAGAGCAGAAGCGGTAGAGGTATTGGACATAATTCCATACTGGCCAAACAGACCATGTTTTCCCTTACTGGCACAGCTCAGCTTTCGGGATTCGGTTCCTCTACCTCTCAAGCCTGACCTGCTGTCGCAGGGAGCAATTCTTCACCCTTTCCCAGCCCAGAATCATCTAATGGTCTGGTTCTTGAGAGGGGGAGGTTGGAGGCCTTAGGCTGTCCTGCTGAAGTCATCCCTAGCTTGATGAATGCCAGAAGACCCAAGTACCAACAGGGTCTATGGGAGAGTCTGGTCTAAGTTCGTGGACTATATCTCGACCGTAGGCGGATCTTTTAGTAATCCAAGGGTTCAGGATGTCCTGGGATTCCTGCAGTCAGGCCTGGACCTGCCACTGTTGGTCAGCACCCTCAGGGTTCAAGTGTCAGCCATCTCGGCCTTCACTGGAGTATCATGGGTCAACCACTCTATGGTTCTCCAATTCTTTAAAGGGGCAGTAAGGTTGAGTCCCCAGAGAAAACCAAGGTTCCCAAAATGGGACCTTCTGCTTGTCCTCTACTTCTTCTCTACAGGTGTTCCAGAATCAGCTGGGTCACCCAAAGTGAGGGAGCTCTCCATCAAGGCGGCCTTTCTGGTGCGGTTACATCTACAAAAACGGTCTCCGAAATCAGGAACCTTGGCTATAAAGAGCTGTTTTTGACATTCTTCCCGGATTGAGTAGTCCTCATCCCTATTCTGGGTTCTAATCCTAAAGTGACCTTGGTCTTCCACGAGAACCAAGAGATTGTCCTGCCAACATTTAGAGCCTCAGAATCGGCCTTATGGTCCTGAATCAGCACTTTTATGGCTCATTACTGTGTAGAGCCTGCCTCCTTATTCTCTGTTAATTTTGGTTTGAAAGTCCTGTCGGTTGATGGGGAAAATTAAAGTGTTTGAGTAACTGCCTACCCGTGTGTGTGTGGCTAGTTTTTTCCCTTACATATGCTGCCATGGAGTCTGTCAGGAAAACTGAAAATTTCCTATCATAAACTTACCGTAATTTTCCTTTCCTGATGGACTCCATGGCAGCAGGAGTACACTCCCAATGCCATGAGGAGGCTAGTTATGGAACACGGCCTCTGGCGAGGAGCAAAGATTTATGGGAGAGGGGTCCTATAGAAGAGGAGAGGGTGGGACTAACCCATACGTATGCTGCCATGGAGTCCATCAGGAAAGGAAAACTACAGTAAGTATTTGATAGGACATTTTCCATTTATATTTAAATTCTTCATTTTTCAAAATACAGTGACAGACAAATTCAAACTTCAAAAAAACTCAAACATGCCTCTTAATAAATACCTTTTGGATGATTTTTTTTTTTTCGCAGCAGAATACATTTTGGCTTAAATATATGAAGAAAGATTACAGATGAAACTCAAAAAATTAGAATATCATGCAAAAGTTATTTATTTCCGTAATGCAACTTAAAAGGTGAAACTAATATATGATATAGACTCATTGCATGCAAAGCAAGATAGATCAAGCTGTGATTTGTCATAATTGTGATGATTATGGCTTACAGCTCATGAAAACCCCAAATCCACAATCTTAGAAAATTAGAATATTGTGAAAAGGTGCAATATTCTAGGCTCAAAGTGTCCCACTCTAATCGGCTAATTAAGCCATAACACCTGCAAACTGCTGACCTGACAGTTGTGCAGAAAACCATCATTGACACCCTCTATAAGGAGGGAAAGCCTCAAAAGGTAATTGCAAAAGAAGTCTGATGTTCCAAAAGTGCTGTATCAAAGTACATTAATAGAAAGTTATGTGGAAGGGAAAAGTGTGGAAGAAAAAGGTTCACAAGCAGCAGGGATGACCGCAGCCTGGAGAGGATTGTCAGGAAAAGGCCATTCAAAAGTGTTGGGGACTTTCACAAGGAGTGGACTGAGGCTGGAGCCAGTGCATCAAGAGAGACCACACACAGACGGATCCTGGACATGGGCTTCAAATGTCGTATTCCTCTTGTCAAGCCGCTCCTGAACAACAAACAACGTCACAAGCGTCTTACCTGGGCTAAAGAAAAATAGACCTGGTCTGTTGCTCAGTGGTCCAAAGTCCTCTTTTCTGAAGAGAGCAACTTTTGCATCTCATTTGGAAACCAAGGACCCAGAGTATGGAGGAAGAATGGAGAGGCACACACTGCAAGATGCTTGAAGTCCAGTTTGAAGTTTCCACAGTCTGTGTTGATTTGGGGAGCCATGTCATATGCTGGTGTTGGTCCACTGTGCTTCATTAAGTCCATGGTCAACGCAGCCGTCTACCAGGAGATTTTGGAGCACTTCATGCTTCCTTCTGCAGACGAGCTTTATGGGGATGCTGACTTCATTTTCCAGCAGGACTTGGCACCTGCCCACACTGCCAAAAGCACCAAAACCTGGTTCAATGATCGTGGGATCACTGTGCTTGATTGGCCAGCAAACTCGCCTGACCTGAACCCCATAGAGAGTCTATGGGGCATTGCCAAGAGAAAGATGAGAGACATGAGACCAAACAATACAGAAGAGCTGAAGGCCGCTATTGAAGCATCCTGGTCTTCCATAACACCTTAGCAGTGCCATAGGCTGATAGCTTCCATGCCACGCTGCATTGAGGCAGTAATTGCTGCAAAAGGTGCCCAAACCAAGCCAATATTCTATGTACAATCCTTGTTTTATTGATTGCATGTAATATTCTAATTTTCTGAGATTGTGTATTAGGGGTTTTCATGAGCTGTAAGCCATAATCATCACAATTATGACAAATCACGGCTTGAACTATCTTACTTTGCATGTAATGAGTCTATCTCATATATTAGTTTCACCTTTTAAGTTGCATTACTGAAATAAATTAACTTTTGCACGATATTCTTACTTTTTGAGTTTCACCTGTATTTGCATAGTTGTATAACACAAGTTACGAAAAAACTCTTGTTTTTTCCAAAATGTTTGGTCTGTTTTTTCTTTTATATAGCAAAAAAATTAAAAAATCTGTTAATTAAATTCCACCGAAAGTAGGCTCTATTAAAATCATCTGGCTACAGCATTGCATGACTGTGTAATTGTCATTCAAAGTGTGAATGTGCTAAAAGCTGAAAAATGGCTTGGAATGGAAGGACATGAAACAGCCTGATTGTGAAGGGGTAAAATCCATTTTTGTGCAGTAGTTCATTCTAAGAGAGATGGTTTCCTTATTCTTTAGTTCACTTTATGCTGTGGCTACGCTTTCTAGCATGTGTATGGGCAAGTCTGCCCCAATAGCAAGCCTCTAGGGCAGGGGTCCTGAAACTACGGCCCGCCGAGCACATTCATCTGGCCCACACTAAGTACAGGGGCGGACAGGGGGCTGCTGTCTCTTACCTGGCTCCGGTCCCAGTCCCACGACGATCCAGGATGCGCAGCTCCTTCAATCCAGTCGCTCCCTCACTGGATGTCCGCGCTGCCGCTCGGCTCCGCTTCCTCACCGGTGATTGGGCACCAGTACTGTAGCTCAGGAAAGGCACACAGGCGGCCAATCACCGGCGAGGAGGCGGAGCCGAGTGGCCCCACGAAATTCAAGGGAGGGAGAGGCCGAAGTGAAGGAAGGAGGACAGCTGACCGCCCGGTAAGTGTGCCGTGCAGATGATACTGCTGCAACCAGGTATGCTGGCTGCAGCAGCACTATGCTGGAACAGGGGTCGGCTAGTTAAGTGTCATTGCTGTCAGTGGGAGGAATAGTGCCCCATCATTGGTGTCACTGATAATAATGATGGGGCATTATTCCTCCCACTGACACCAATGATGGGGCACTATTCCACACACCCCCCCACTGGCACCAATGACGTACTATTCCTCCCACTGACACCAATGATGGGACACTATTCCTCCCACTGACACCAATGATGGGACACTATTCCTCCCACTGACACCAATGATGGGGCACTATTCCTCCCACTGACACCAATGATGGACACTATTCCTCCCACTGACACCAATGATGGACACTATTCCTCCCACTGACACCAATGATGGGGCACTATTCCTCCCAATGACACCAATGATGGGGCACGATTCCTTCCACTGACACCAATGATGAGGCACTATTCCTCCCACTGACACCAATGATGAGGCACTATTCCTCCCACTGACACCAATGATGGGGCACGATTCTTCCCACTGACACCAATGATGGAGCACTATTTCTCCCACTGACACCAATGATGGGGCACTATTCCTCCCACTGATACCAATGATGAGGCACTAGTCCTCCCACTAACACCAATGATGGGGCATGATTCTTCCCACTGACACCAATGATGGGGCACTATTCCTCCCACTGATACCAATGATGGGGCACTATTCCTCCCACTGACACCAATGATGGGGCACTATTTTTCCCACTGACGCCAATGATGGGGCACTATTTTTCCCACTGACGCCAATGATGGGGCACTATTTTTCCCACTGACACCAATGATGGGGCACTATTCCTCCCACTGATACCAATGATGGGGCACTATTCCTCCCACTGACACCAATGATGGGGCACTATTCCTCCCACTGACACCAATGATGGGGCACTATTCCTCCCACTGACACCAATGATGGGGCACTATTCCTCCCACTGACACCAATGATGGGGCACTATTCCTCCCACTGACACCAATGATGGGGCACTATTCCTCCCACTGACACCAATGATGTGGCACTATTCTTCCCACTGACACCAATGATGGGACACTATTCCTCCCACTGACACCAATGATGGGACACTATTTCGCTCCATAAGACACACTTGGGGGGGAAATGTCTGTGCGTCTTATAGAGCAGCCGGCCCAGTATTCCCACCTCCGTTGTATGTCCGCAGTCTCTGAACAAATGCGGACACAGTACAGGAGATGACCATACTTTGTTTTTTTTTTTAAACTATAGTCCGGCCCTCCAACGGTCTGAGGGACAGTGAACTGGCCCCCTGTTTAAAAAGTTTGAGGACCCCTGCTCTAGGGTATACACAGAAGAGGAGCGGGAAGCACCAGTGGGGTACCCCAGAAGAGGAGGTTTTAACATTGCACAGAACAGACAAATATAAACCTGTTTATTTTAATTTAAAAAAAAAAAAAGACTTACAATCATTTTAAGTAGAATATCAATAAGCCTGACAGCGATTTAAAGCTAAAAAGAACTTGGGTAATGCAGAAGTTAAAGTATTTGTGTGCATACTGCTTCAAAAGGCCATTGTAATCCAGCAAACAGAACTAAATGGCTCAAAACACATTTTTTACTTTTTTATAATCTTTTATTAGGCTGGTACGTAACAGCACAGTCTCATTAGTCCCTCTTAACCACAGTGGAGTGGGTGTGACTGATTAGTAAGGGGGCAGGCCTAATTACATACACCGCAAAGAAGTTCCCCATCTGTGATCTGTCACATACATCGGGTCAGGCGGTTAGTGGGACCATGTGACACAGCAGACTGGCTTGTGGGCAGGACACTATGGCTAACATCACACACACAGCGAAGAAGAAACTTCTCTGTCTTTGTGTGCTGCATTCCAGAACCAGCTACAGTTTTGACAGCGGCTCCCAGCTTGTGCCTCACTGTCAGAACTGAAGCTTATTCTGTAATGCAGCACACACAGACAGGGAAGTTGTTTCCCCATTGAGTGTGTCATGTAAGCCAGCTCGCCCACATTATAATGTAAGACACTTAAAAATACAAAGCCCTAAGAAAACGAATGGGGCTTTAACCATTTCCCTTCCAAACTATAGCCAGATGGCGGCCGGCAAAATCCTTCAGTGTTCCAGTTGAACGCCATATGGCGTCCTCCCAGGCGTGCGCAGTTTTTTTGTTTTTTTTTTAATTTAAATATTTATTGATTTTTCATAGTAATAACAATACACTTTCATCTCATTCATAATACAAAATTCTTTCTTCTTCTTTATTTTTCCCCTCTTAAAACATTACCCCCTTCCCCCCCCCCCCAAAAAAAAAAAACTCACTCTGCATTCTTCACTACCTTTTATCTAAAGCAAGCGTATCCTACCCATCTACCCATTCTAGGACATTCTACATTTCACTTTCTCACATTTTCTACAAAGTTTTCCCATTTTTCCCATTTCGCGGAATATGCCTCCAACTTATCTTCCTGCATATAATATAGCTTCTCCATTTTACTAATCCAGTTCACTCTCTCTATCCAATCCTCCTCCTTCGGTATTTCTATTTTCTTCCAATACTTAGGGATCAGACTTTTTGCAGCGTTCATATAGTACCCTAAACCTAATTTCTTGTATTTGCTAACTGATAGCTCTGAACTGTGCAACAAACACATCCCTGGATCTAACCCGATGTTCATTTCAGTAATTGTCTCTATTAAATGTACTATTGATTTCCAGAATATTTGAATTTTTGGACATTCCCACCAAATATGATACACTGTCCCCACTTCCCCACACCCTCGCCAACACCACTGTGATTTCTCCCCACTTATCTTACTTTCTACACTCTGTGTAATGTGCCATCTTATCAAACATTTATAATTCATTTCTACATCCCTCAGACTTGCATTTTCGTGAACTAATGTATTTATTTTCCTTTGTTTTTCTTCATCTAATACCACCCCCATATCTCTTTCCCATTTCACTATGTGCATTGGTTTAGTGTTTGTGTCTAATTCTGTAAGAATTCTATATATTTTGGCTGTTCCGTGTTTCCCATCCCCCCGTGTATCCAACAACCTTTCAAACAAATTCCAATCCTTTTTCATTCTCAAAGGTTTTGTGAGGTATCCCCAAAAACTATTTGGTGATAACGCCACTCATCTAACCTGGCGAAGATCTTTCCCTTTTCCTTTTACAAATCTTTAAAGGGCTTCAGTTTCCCCTCCCCCATTATATCTCTTAGTTGTACATCTTCCTTTTTGAACTATCTACCTGTTATCTCCTCTCTACCTGGGGGAAAAAATCTGTATTTCTTAGTGGCATTAGTATAGAATTAAATTCCCATTTCATATATTTGTGTATTTTATCCCATTCCCTTAACCGCATACCGCCCAGCCACTGTACATATACGGTGGCAGGGCGGCACTCACAGGCAAAACCACGTTTTAAAACGCGTGTTTTGTAAACAAATAGGGGGCGCGCTGCTGCCCTATTTGTCCTGCGGATCATCGCCGCAGATGTCAGTTGCCGGGTCACAGTCGCTCCTTAGAGGCTATGTCCCGGCGAGTGGCGGCGGCAAACAGTGACAGAGAGCACAGCTGCAGTAGCTGTGCTGTCTGTCACCTCTCTGTCAGCTCGAGGATGAGCTGATCGAGAAAGAATAGTTTCACTTTCTCGATCAGCCTTTTCCCGCCCAGTACACACCCCCGCCCCCTAGTAAAACACTCCCCTCACTCCTATAACCCTTCCCTGCTAAATAAAGTTAACCCCTTCTTCCCCATTGCCATTAGTACAGTGTCAGTTTTTTTTTTTTTTTTTTTTTTTGCACTGATCACTGTATTAGTGTTTTTGGGGATGTCAGTGACCCCAAGTCAGTACCCCCCAATGTCAGAATGTCCGCCGCAGTCCCGCCATATTTTGCTGGTCGCTGCCATAAGTCCCTGATCGCCGCCATAATTCGCTGATCGTCGCTATTATTAGTATAAAAAAAAACCTAAAAATCCCAGTATCTTTCCCGCCATTTGTAAACGCTATAACTTTCACGTAAACCAATTAATTTACACGTATTGGGTTTTTTTTTTTAGCAAAGACATGTCGCAGAATGCATTTTGGCAGAAATTTATGACTAAATTAGATTTTTGCATTTTTTTTTTACTGGACATGTTTTATAGCAAAAAGTCCAAAATATTGTTTTTTTTTCCTCAAAGTTGTAAGCTTTTTTTTTTTTATAGCGCAAAAAATAAAAACCGCACAGGCGATCAAATACCACAGAAAGAAAGCTCAATTTGTGGGGAAAAAAAGGATGTAAATTTCATTTATGTACCATATTGCATGACCGCGCAATTGTCCGTTAAACTAGCGCAGCGCTGTATAGCAGAAAAATGGCGTAAATTGCAGTAGTTATACCATAGTTTGTAGACGCTATAACTTCCACACAAAGCAATCAATATACACTTATTGGGATTTTTTTTTTACCAAAAACATGTAGCAGATTACATTTTGGCCTAAATTTATAACCAACTTTGAGTTTACTATATATTTTTTATAGCTGAAAATAAAAAATATTGTTTTTCTTCAAAGTTTTTGGCGTTTTTTTGTTTATAGCGTGAAAAATAAAAAGCGCACAGGTGATCAAATTACACCGAAAGAAAGCTCTATTTGTGTGAAAAAAAGGACGTAAATTTCGTTTGGGTGCAGCATTGCATGACCGCGCAATTATCAGTTTAATTAGTGCAGCGCCAAGTAGCAAAAAGAGGCCTGGTCATTAAGGGGGGTAAATCCTCAGGAGCTCAAGTGGTTAAAACATTTACAGTGTACAAACTTAAATCTTCCTTCAATACTCTATATTGTGCCGGTAACCATATAATTCTATTCAAATTACTTCCACTAAGTGTATTTTCAATTTTTACACAACTTTTCCCCTCTAAATTGAACGTCTAATCAAAAATTCTCACTAATATTACTGCTTTGTAATATCTCTTCATATCTGGAACTCCCAGACCTCCCTTCCCTTTATCTCTACTTAATATTTCATAGGATACCCTCGGTTTTTTATTCCTCCAAATGTATCTTGTTATCATTCTTTTTATTACTTTGAAGAAGGCTTCTGGGAGTTTAATTGGGATCATTTGAAATCTATATAAGATTTTCAGTACTATTATCATTTTTACCAGGTTTATACGTCCTATCCATGATGGAATTCCTCTTTCTAAAGTTTTTAATTCCCTCTTCACTTCATTTACTAATGAAATATAGTTTAGTTTATACAGATTCTTATACGCCGCAGTAAGTCTTACTCCCAAATATTTTATATCTCTCTTTCCAAATGAAGGGGAATTCCTGTTGTATTTTCTCTTTTTCACTTTTTGGGATATTTATATTTAGGATCTCAGTTTTTGTTGGGTTGATTTTTAAATTTGATAGTTCCCCATATTCCTTCAATGATTTCATTAGGTTTGGTAGTGTTATCCTGGGATTCCCCACATAAAACAACAAATCGTCCGCAAAGGCCGCCACTTTATGCTCTATATCTCCTATCCTGATTCCCCTTATATCTCCATTCTTCCTTATTGTTGACAACAAAGGCTCCAGTGACATAACATATAATAAGGGGGATAAAGGACAACCCTGTCTTGTTCCATTTGACATTCCGATGGGCTCTGTTTTTTCCCCATTTACTATTACCACTGTGGAGGGCTCCCTATATAACTTTTTAATCCATTCCCTCATTCTAACTCCAATTCCCAGAGCCTCCAAGGTATCCATCATGAAGCCCCAATCTACTCTATCAAAGGCCTTTTCGGCGTCAATTGAAAGAACCACCGCCGGTACCTCCCCTTTTTTACTTTTCTGAATAAGCATCAGGGATCTCAACCCATTGTCCCTACCCTCCCTTCCTAGGACAAAGCCCACCTGGTCTCCATGTATCCATTTAGGCATAAGCTCCTTCAACCTATTCGCCAAGACCTTTGCATATAACGTGGTGTCTAAATTCAACAGTGAAATTGGCCTATCGTTAGAACACTGTGAAGCGTCTTTTCCTTCCTTATGTAACAATACCACGTGAGCCTATAAAGATTCTCTCCTCATATCTATCTCTCCTCCTAGGGCATTCATATATTTCTCCAGTTTGGGGATCAATTGTTCACTAAATTTTTTATAATACCTTGCCGTGTAACCATTCGGTCCTGGGCTTTTCCCCGTCTCCATGCTTTTTAGTGCTACTTTTATTTCTTCTTGTGTAATTTCTGCTTCTAGGGAGTATAATTGGTCTTCTCTTAATTTCGGTAGACCCGCATTTTTTAAATATATCTTTCTTTTTTTTCTCTTTTCCATTTCCATATTATTTACTGCGTCATAGGGGTTGATATTATACAGCTTTCTATAGTAATCCATAAATACCTTTGCAATCTCCTTATTTGAATGAACCAGTTCTCCCTTAGGGTTTTTTATTTTATTAATATAATTCCTATTTTTCTTTTTCCTTAAGGCTCTCATTAGATATTTTCCCGGCCTATCTCCCCATTTATACTTCTCACTTAACACTTTGTTATAGACTCTCCTTCTCTCCTCCTCCATCAAAGTCTCTAACTCTCCTTTTTTTTTTTTGTTAACTTCTGCTTGATTTCTTTTGCTATACTATTTTTGTGTGTCTGTTCCAGGTCAGATATATCCTTTAAGAGCCTACTTATTTTCTCTCTCCTTTCTCTTTTCTTTCTTGCCCCAACAGCAATCAGGATACCTCTTATATATGCCTTATGAGACTCCCATACTGTAGCTATCGACACATCCTCTGTCTCATTCTCTCTGAAAAATCTCTCAATTTCTTTCCCTATCCTCTGGGCGGTATCTTTATCCAGGAGAAGTGCTTCATTCAACCTCCATCCCACACCATCTGTTTTCCTCCTTCCCCATCCCATTCTCAAAACAACAGGGGCGTGGTCTGAAATAGTCATTGCTCCTATGTCTACTTTAACCATTGACTCTAAAAATCGATGTTCTATCAATATATAATCCAACCTTGAGTACGTCTCATGTGCATTTGAGAAGAATGTATAGTCTCTGTCCTTCATATGCATAATTCTCCATGAGTCCACCAATTGAAATTCATGGATCAGTTTCTTTAGTAATCTCAGAGATCTGCTCCCTTCGCGCTGCACAGAAGAGGTTGTATCTTTTTGTGGGTCCATACAGAAATTAAAATTAGAGATGAGCGAATCGAACCAGGCGAACCGGAATTCGAGTCGAATTTCAGGAAATATTCGATTCGCGGCGAAACCGAAATTTTGCCTACTTCGGGTGCGCGAATCGAACATTTCCCGATCAGCCGGCAAAAGTGTCCCTGCAGTGAGCTCCGCTATTTCTGACAGTTCTCTGACAGAAGGAACACATGTTTAGCGGTTGAAACATTGTATCTATTAGTTTACATTTAGGATACAGATGTTTCAACCACTGTTCATGTGAAGAAGCTGTGAGAGAACTGTCAGAAATAGAGGAACTCTGCACATACACTTTTTGCCGGCTTGGAATTATTCTTCTTTTCATCCTACTTCTTCTTCTTCTTCATCTTCATCCTCAGAAGAAGAGGATGAGGATGAAGAAGAAGAAGAAGAAGTAGGATGAAAAGAAGAATAATTCCAAGCCGGCAAAAAGTGTATGTGCAGAGTTCCTCTATTTCTGACCGTTCTCTCACAGCTTCTTCACATGTACAGCGGTTGAAACATCTGTATCCTAAATGGAAACTAATAGATACAATTTGTATCTATTAGTTTCCATTTAGGATACAGATGTTTCAACCGCTGTACATGTGAAGAAGCTGTGAGAGAACTGTCAGAAATAGAGGAACTCTGCACATACACTTTTTGCCGGCTTGGAATTATTCTTCTTTTCATCCTACTTCATCCTCATCCTCATCCTCTTCTTCTGAGGATGAGGATGAAGAAGAAGAAGAAGCAGTAGGATGAAAATAAGAATAATTCCAAGCCGGCAAAAAGTGTATGTGCAGAGTTCCTCTATTCTGCAGATACACTTAGAGGAGCTCTGCACATACACTTTTTGCCTGTTTGGAATTAATCTTATTTTCATCCTACTTCTTCTTCTTCTTCTTCTTTATCCTCATCCTCAGAAGAAGAAGAAGAGGATGAAGAAGAAGAAGAAGAAGAAGAAGTAGGATGAAAATAAGAATAATTGCAAGCCGGCAAAAAGTGTATGTGCAGAGTTCCTCTATTCTGCAGATACACTTAGAGGAGCTCTGCACATACACTTTTTGCCGGCTTGGAATTAATCTTATTTTCATCCTACTTCTTCTTCTTCTTCTTCTTCATCCTCATCCTCATCCTCAGAAGAAGAAGAAGAGGATGAGGATGAGGATGAAGAAGAAGAAGAAGAAGAAGAAGTAGGATGAAAATAAGAATAATTCCAAGCCGGCAAAAAGTGTATGTGCAGAGCTCCTCTAAGTGTATCTGCAGAGCTCCTCTAAGTGTATCTGCAGAATAGAGGAACTCTGCACATACACTTTTTGCTGGAAACCGCTGTATGGAGGGAATGTCCCAGAACTGTCAGAAATAGTCTATTTCTGACAGTTCTGGGACATTCACTCCATACAGCGGTTTCAACCGCTGTATGGAGGGAATGTCATAGAACTGTCAGAAATAGACTATTAATGACAGTTCTGGGACTGTCCTTCCATACAGCGGTTGAAACATTGTATCTATTTGTTTCCATAAATGGATCCATTTATGGAAACAAATAGATACAATGTTTCAACCGCTGTATGGAAGGACAGTCCCAGAACTGTCATTAATAGTCTATTTCTGACAGTTCTATGACATTCCCTCCATACAGCGGTTGAAACAGCTGTATGGAGTGAATGTCCCAGAACTGTCAGAAATAGACTATTTATGACAGTTCTGGGACATTCACTCCATACAGCGGTTGAAACATTGTATCTATTTTTTTCCATAAATGACATTCTGCAGATACACTTAGAGGAGCGCTGCAGATACACTTTTTGCCGGCTTGGAATTATTCTTATTTTCATCCTACTTCTTCTTTTTCTTCTTATGAGGATGAGGATGAAGAAGAAGAAGTAGGATGAAAATAAGATTAATTCCAAGCCGGCAAAAAGTGTATCTGCAGCGCTCCTCTAAGTGTATTTGCAGAATGTCATTTATGGAAAAAAATAGATACAATGTTTCAACCGCTGTATGGAAGGACAGTCCCAGAACTGTCATAAATAGTCTATTTCTGACAGTTCTGGGACATTCACTCCATACAGCTGTTTCAACCGCTGTATGGAGGGAATGTCATAGAACTGTCAGAAATAGACTATTAATGACAGTTCTGGGACTGTCCTTCCATACAGCGGTTGAAACATTGTATCTATTTGTTTCCATAAATGGATCCATTTATGGAAACAAATACATACAATGTTTCAACCGCTGTATGGAAGGACAGTCCCAGAACTGTCATAAATAGTCTATTTCTGACAGTTCTGGGACATTCACTCCATACAGCTGTTTCAACCGCTGTATGGAGGGAATGTCATGGAACTGTCAGAAATAGACTATTAATGACAGTTCTGGGACTCTGACAGTTCCATGACATTCCCTCCATACAGCGGTTGAAACAGCTGTATGGAGTGAATGTCCCAGAACTGTCAGAAATAGACTATTTCTGACAGTTCTGGGACAATCACTCCATACAGCTGTTTCAACCGCTGTATGGAGGGAATGTCATGGAACTGTCAGAAATAGACTATTAATGACAGTTCTGGGACATTCACTCCATACAGCTGTTTCAACCGCTGTATGAAGGGAATGTCATGGAACTGTCAGAGTCCCAGAACTGTCATTAATAGTCTATTTCTGACAGTTCCATGACATTCCCTCCATACAGCGGTTGAAACAGCTGTATGGAGTGAATGTCCCAGAACTGTCAGAAATAGACTATTTCTGACAGTTCCATGACATTCCCTCCATACAGCGGTTGAAACAGCTGTATGGAGTGAATGTCCCAGAACTGTCAGAAATAGACAGAAACTGTCACAGAACTGTCCTTCTTCTCATCCTTCTCCTTCTTCACATCCTTCTTCTCATCCTTCTTCTCATCCTTCTTCTTCTCATCCTTCTCCTTCTTCTCATCCTTCTCCTTCTTCTCATCCTTCTCCTTCTTCTCATCCTTCTCCTTCTCCTTCTTCTCATCCTTCTCCTTCTCCTTCTTCTCATCCTTCTCCTTCTTCTCATCCTTCTCCTTCTCCTTCTTCTCATCCTTCTCCTTCTCCTTCTTCTCATCCTTCTCCTTCTCCTTCTTCTCATCCTTCTCCTCCTTCTCCTTCTTCTCATCCTTCTCCTTCTCCTTCTCCTTCTTCTCATCCTTCTCCTTCTCCTTCTTCTCATCCTTCTCCTTCTCCATCTTCTCATCCTTCTCCTTCTTCTCATCCTTCTCCTTCTCCTTCTTCTCATCCTTCTCCTTCTCCATCTTCTCATCCTTCTCCTTTTCCTTCTTCTCATCCTTCTCCTTCTGCTTCTCCTTCTCCTTCTTCTCATCCTTCTCCTTCTTCTCATCCTTCTCCTTCTTCTCATCCTTCTCCTTCTCCTTCTTCTCATCCTTCTCCTTCTTCTCATCCTTCTCCTTCTTCTCATCCTTCTCCTTCTTCTCATCCTTCTCCTTCTCCTCATCCTTCTCCTTCTCCTCATCCTTCTCCTTCTTCTCATCCTTCTCCTTCTCCTTCTTCTCATCCTTCTCCTTCTTCTCATCCTTCTCCATCTTCTCATCCTTCTCCTTCTCCTTCTTCTCATCCTTCTCCTTCTTCTCATCCTTCTCCTTCTCCTTCTTCTCATCCTTCTCCTTCTTCTCATCCTTCTCCTTCTCCTCATCCTTCTCCTTCTCCTTCTTCTCATCCTTCTCCTTCTCCTTCTTCTCATCCTTCTCCTTCTTCTCATCCTTCTCCTTCTCCTTCTTCTCATCCTTCTCCTTCTCCTTCTTCTCATCCTTCTCCTTCTCCTTCTTCTCATCCTTCTCCTTCTCCTTCTTCTCATCCTTCTCCTTCTCCTTCTCCTTCTCTTTCCTCATCTCCAAGGGCATTTAAATTAAAGGTACAGTGTTCTGCACTAATTTAAAGGCTCTCTGAAGCCTAGAAACCCTTTTTATATGTCATCTTCGTAGCGAAGAAATTCGCATCGAATCGAATTTCACACTGGAATTCGCCGAATCAGCCGAATCGAATTTTTGAGAAATTCGCTCATCTCTAATTAAAATCCCCGGCTAATATCAAACAGCCCTTTTTAAAACCCGTCTTTTTAACACCCCTTTCAAATACATCTCCGGCTTCTTATTTGGACAATATATATTAGCTACTGTACACTCCACCTCTTGTATTTTGCCCTTCAAAAACAAATATCTCCCCTCTGGGTCCACTTTTCTATACTCCAATTCAAATCTTATGTTTTTTGTGAACCCTATTGTCACCCCTTTAGCTCTCCTAATCGGGGAATCTGCATAATACCATATTGGATAATCTCTAGATTTTAGCTTAACCTTAGATTCTATCTCAAGATGTGTCTCTTGCAAAAAAACCACTGAAGCTTCTCTATAGTGTAGTTCTTTAAATAGCCTAAATCTTTTCCCAGGACAATTCAACCCTTTTACATTGTATGTGATAACTTGTAGTTCTTCCATCTTATTTATATCCCTCCTTTACCCTACCAATCCTCCTCCGCTTTTCCCTTGCTTTAGTACCCCTCTCGATCCTGCAGAGTATTAACCCTAATATAAATACCCCTTCCCCCCTCTTTATCTCCATGTTTGTTAAATTTAACAATTATATCCCTTGATTTTTCTTTCCCAGTGCCTTGTTGGCGCTTTCCTATTCTCACGACCTCCTCCAAATCAATCACCTCTAGGGCAGGTCTGTCCATTATGGAGTTTAATATTTTTCCTACTATTTCTTGCAGTGTTTCCCCTTTTGCATTCTCTGGGACTCCTCTTATCCTAAGGTTACTTCTCCTGTCCCAATTTTCTTGTACCTCCATCTTATATATCTTTTTTTTTTTCTGTATTTTCCCCATATTCTTTATTTTCTTTTCTAATTCCTCAATGTTTTGAGCCTGGTTTTTACTTTTCTCCCCCATTTCTTCCACTCTCATCAACACCTGCCCCAGGTCATTTCGAATAGTTGCCATTTCTTGTTTTATTATTTTCTCTAGATCTTTAAACATCTCTGCCATTTCTTTTTTGTTTGGTACTTTTAGTTCACTTTCAATGTCTCTCATCTCCATGGCTCCTATTGTTTGTTGACTACTAACATTTAGTCCCAACGATAGTCTAGGGCTACTTTCCAAACTAATATCCCCTTCACCTTTTCCGTTTTTACCTTGAGATCTTTCTGGGGTCACTTTTCCCTGGGATGTATACTGTTTAATCGTTCCTGTTTGGGACCCTTTTGGCCCACTTCCTTTACTGCTTTTGTTCTTCATTTCTTTCATGGGCCTTACTCTCCTTTATACATAGATGGTTCACATAAATATAAAGGTCCCGACCTAGCCCAATTAGTGACCGATTTTCCTCCTCTTTTAAGTTGCTTAATCTTCTTTTCTTTTCCTCCTTTTTTTCTCTCTCTCTTCTATTATTTCAAAAGCCCCCAGGAATCCCCCTTTTCTCCCCCTCACCCCTTATTTTCTTCAACAGCGCTATGGAACATTTAAAATAAAACAGTTCCAGGCTCTTTCACTCACCCATGTCTCTCGTCCCTTGCTGTGAAGAAGGTAGGGGTTTCAGGTTTCCAGCTCCTCTGCACAGGTATCCAGCTCCTCTGCACCTTGGGGGGGATTCCACAGGTCTGCTTCTCTTTCTTTCTCTGTTTCCATAAAGGTCCTCCACAGAGAGACTCTTGCCAGGTCCTCACACCTATGCTCAGCCAGCCAGGGAGCCGACTAGGGAGTAGTACACATAGGGAGCAGTACACGTGGGGAGCAGTACACTTGGGGCAGAAAGCCGCCTTCTCCCTTTCTCCTCACACCGCCCGGCTTCCTCCGCTCCCAGTGCTCCTTTGCGGTTGGACACGTGACCCAACCCGCTCTTCCGTCTCCCGGCAACCCGGCTCTCCGATCCGCCGGACTCCGGGCGGACCTCTCCCCCCTCTTGACAGCTCAGTGTCTCCGCTCCCCTGCCGAACACCCCCGGCATTCAGGTAACATCTCTCCGCGGTTCTTACTCCATTTGGAGGGCCCCTGGGGAGGTCAGTGGAGGAGTTTAGCTGAGAGTTCCTACACCAAGCCCTCAGCCGCCACCATGCTCAGGCTCCTCCCTCCCCGGCATGCGCAGTTTGACCCGTGCAGAGCCACGCAGCGGCACGATCTGTCACCAGCCGTGTACCTCTGAGTACTGGCCCTGGTGCCGGTACCATGTGACCTGCTGTGACCAATCACAGCAGGTCACATGACAGTTGTATACAATGGATAGCTTCATTCATGCCATCCATTGTATACTAGTGTGCCTAGCTGTGAATGGTCACAGCGATCACATGCACAAGCTGGGCCAATCACAGCCCAGCTGTGTCATGTGATTAGCCGTGGCCAAATCACAGCTAAGCATAAAACAAAACAAAAAAAGCCCTGAATGAATCAATGTCATTCAGGTAAATGCTTGCTTATAGCAAAGTAATTCTTTGCTATAAGCAAATTGTGTAAAAAAAAAAAATAGAAAATACTGATCACTTCCCCAAAGAAGTACAATGTTACTATGGTAACATTGTACTACTTTGGTCATAGCGAAATAAGAAAAAAAATCTTAAAAAAAAAAAAATCTTAAAAAAAATTAAAAATAATTTAAAAAATTTTAAAAAATGGGTTTTTTTTTCATACTGTCACCAGTCAGTGTCCCTGATCACTGCCATGCCAGTTATATGATGATGCTGTACTGCACTGGTGACAGTATGTTACAAAAATGGTGAAAATAGTTTTTTAAATTTTTTCATTTTCCGAAAAATTCTGACAAAAAAAATACAACTTCAAAAAACTCGCCATTCCTCTTATGAAGTACGTTGGACTGTCTGCTTTGCAAAAAGGGGTCATTTGGAGGATATCTGTACTGTTCTGACATTCTTGGACCTCAAGAAATTAGATTGTCAGTATTTCAGGATTGATCAATTTTTAGATCTATACCATAGTTTGTGAACGCTATAACTTTCCTAAAAACTAAAAAATACATCCTAATTTGGGTTATTTTCACCAAAGACATGTAGCAGAATACATCTTGGCCTAAATTTATGAAGAACAATTATTTATTTGCAAACTTTTATAACAGAAACAAAGAAAAACGTGGGGTTTTTTTTGTTTTTTTTTCAAAATGTTCGGTCTTTTTTTGTTAATTTAACAAAAAATAACAACCCCGGTGGTGATTAAATACCACCAAAAGAAAGCTCTAGTTGTGTGAAGAAAATTAATAAAATTTTAGTTTGGGTACAATGTTGTATGACCGCGCAATTGTCATTCAAAGTGTGACAGCGCTGAAACCTGAAAAATGGCCTGGGCAGGGAGGGGGTAAAAGTGCCCGGTATGGAAATGGTTAAAGACACCATACCATAAATTAAATACTCGAAAAATGTAACAAATGCAGCTTTATTATAAAGCTGCATTTGTTAAATTTTTGAGTATTTAATTTATGGTATGGTGCCTTTAAAGCTCCATTAGTTTCCTTAGTTAGGGCTTTGTATTTTTCAGTGTCTTGTTAACAAGGCGTGTGACACCAATAAAGCCTACCAGCAAGGGGGAAACCTTATTATGGGCCTCCTCCTCTCCCCACTCTATTATTAATATAATGTAAGACAGTCCACTGTCTGCCTGCTGTGATATAATCCTGTAATACAAGTCACACACAGGAAATTTCCCCAGTGTTTGTGTAAGTATGCCCACCCCTAATAAACCAACAAGAGCTGAGGGGGAGTGGCCACACTGTCCATGGGAGATACACCATGTGTAGGCACAGCATCCTGTAACTCCCAGCTGAAATCATTAGGATGCAAACTGACTATTGCAGTACAGATCTGCTTCCATTTTTGTCATGGTCAGTTTGAAACAAGAACCTTGGAGAACTGGCAGGATCACAAGGTTTTTTGTTATATAGATATAAAAGACTAAATACAAACTTAAGAGGCTAGATTAAAAAACACTGTGTGTGTTTGTGTGTATATATATATATATATATATATATATATATATATATACATGCACACTTACTAGGTGTACCTTGGTTTATGAATTTAATGCGTTCTCCAGGACTTTTCGTATTGCAAAAAATTTGTAAGCCGAAACGCAATTTCCCATAGGAATGCATTGAAAACCAATTAATCCATTCCGGAGGTCAGAAAAGAGTAAAAAAAAAAAAATCTCTGTCAGGGTCAGTGCCGGTTTTTAAATGTAATTACCTGCTTTTTTTTTTTTTTTCTTACTATACCTCAGAGAATCAGCTGTCACTTTCCCCCCAGCTAAAAGATAGAAAGTTTTCTTTTCGTTTATTTCCCCGAGTTAAAAGAAACAATGTTTCCTTTTAGTTTGTTTCCCAAGATAAGACACAAAGTAGCCTTTAGCTCAGGTGAAAGTGACCGATAATTCTGTGAGCTATAGTGAAAAAAACAAAATCCCGGTAATTGCATTTAAAAATCAGCACCAGCATACACTTCGTTTTGGAAAAAAATTAGCAAAAAATACATAAACCAAGGCATTATTTTCAATGGATTTTCATTCACAAACCAAAAATTGCCGTAAACCAAGGTACACCTGTGTGTACGTATGTATGTGTACAGTCAGGTCCATAAATATTGGGACATCAACACAATTCTAACATTTTTGGCTCTATACACCACCACAATGGATTTGAAATGAAACAAACAAGATGTGCTTTAACTGCAGACTGTCAGCTTTAATTTGAGGGTATTTACATCCAAATCAAGTGAACGGTGTAGGAATTACAACAGTTTGCATATGTGCCTCCCACTTGTTAAGGGACCAAAAGTAATGGGACAATTGGCTTCTCAGCTGTTCCATGGCCAGGTGTGTGTTATTCCCTCATTATCCCAATTACAATGAGCAGATAAAAGGTCCAGAGTTTATTTCAAGTGTGCTATTTGCATTTGGAATCTGTTGCTGTCAACTCTCAAGATGAGATCCAAAGAGCTGTCACTATCAGTGAAGCAAGCCATCATTAGGCTGAAAAAACAAAATAAACCCATCAGAGAGATAGCAAAAACATGAGGCGTGGCCAAAACAACTGTTTGGAACATTCTTAAAAAGAAGGAACGCACTGGTGAGCTCAGCAACACCAAAAGACCCGGAAGACCACGGAAAACAACTGTGGTGGATGACCGAAGAATTCTTTCCCTGGTGAAGAAAACACCCTTCACAACAGTTGGCCAGATCAAGAACACTCTCCAGGAGGTAGGTGTATTTGTGTCAAAGTCAACAATCAAGAGAAGACTTCACCAGAGTGAATACAGAGGGTTCACCACAAGATGTAAACCATTGGTGAGCCTCAAAAACAGGAAGGCCAGATTAGAGTTTGCCAAACGACATCTAAAAAAGCCTTCACAGTTCTGGAACAACATCCTATGGACAGATGAGACCAAGATCAACTTGTACCAGAGTGATGGGAAGAGAAGTGTATGGAGAAGGAAAGGAACTGCTCCTGATCCTAAGCATACCTCCTCATCAGTGAAGCATGGTGGTGGTATTGTCATGGCGTGGGCATGTATGGCTGCCAATGGAACTGGTTCTCTTGTATTTATTGATGATGTGACTGCTGACAAAAGCAGCAGGATGAATTCTGAAGTGTTTCGGGCAATATTATCTGCTCATGTTCAGCCAAATGCTTCAGAACTCATTGGACGCCGCTTCACAGTGCAGATGGACAATGACCCAAAGCATACTGCAAAAGCAACCAAAGAGTTTTTTAAGGGAAAGAAGTGGAATGTTATGCAATGGCCAAGTCAATCACCTGACCTGAATCCGATTGAGCATGCATTTCACTTGCTGAAGACAAAACTGAGGGGAAAATGCCCCAAGAACAAGCAGGAACTGAAGACAGTTGCAGTAGAGGCCTGGCAGAGCATCACCAGGGATGAAACCCAGCGTCTGGTGATGTCTCTGCGTTCCAGACTTCAGGCTGTAATTGACTGCAAAGGATTTGCAACCAAGTATTAAAAAGTGAAAGTTTTGATTTATGATTCTTCTGTCCCATTACTTTTGGTCCCTTAACAAGTGGTAGTCACATATGCAAACGGTTGTAATTCCTACACCGTTCACCTGATTTGGATGTAAATACCCTCAAATTAAAGCTGACAGTCTGTAGTTAAAGCACATCTTGTTCATTTCATTTCAAATCCATTGTGGTGGTGTATAGAGCCAAAAATGTTAGAATTGTGTTGATGTCCCAATATTTATGGACCTGACTGTAGACAGTCTTCTGAACGTAATACTACAGAAACATTAGATGTTGCCATGGTTTAATTGCACATAACATGTAAACATTCACAGTGCAGAGAGGAAAAAGTATGTGAGGCCCTAGCTTAATGACTTCTCCCAGGGCTAGTTGGAGCCAGGAGTGAGCCAACCTTGACTCCAATCAGTGTGATGATATTGGATGTGTTGCTGACAGCTGTCCTGCCCTTAAAAAACACACACCTGTTTTTGGTTTACTGGTTTCAAGAAGCACTGTCTGATGTGAACCATGCCTCGCAGAAAGAGCTCTCAGAAGACCTACGATCAAGAATTGTTGACTTGAATGAAGCTGGAAAGGGTTACAAAAGTATCTCCAAAAGCCTTGATGTTCATGTGTCCACGGTAAGACAGACTGTCTACAAATGGAGAAAGTTTAGCACTGTTGCTACTCACCCTAGGCGTGGTCGTCCTGTAAAAATGACTGCAAGAGCACAGCGCAGAATGCTGCATGAGGTAAAGAAGAATCCCAGAGTGTCAGCTAAAGACCTACAGAAATCTCTGGCACATGCTAACATTTTTGTTGACACATCTACAATAAGGAAAACATTAAACAAGAATGGAGTACATGGGAGGACACCACGGAGGAAGCCATTGCTGTCCAAAAAGAATATTGCAGCACGTTTGAGGTTTGCAAAAGAGCACCTGGATGTTCCACAGCACTACTGGCAAAATATACTGTGGGCAGATGAAACCAAGATTGAGTTGTTTGGGAAGAACACACAACACTATGTGTGGAGAAAAAAAGGCACAGCACACCAACATCAAAACCTCATCCCCACTGTAAAACATGGCAGAGGGAGCATCATGGTTTGGGGCTGCTTTGCTGCCTCAGGGCCTGGACGGATTGTTGTTATTGATGGGAAAAAGAATTCCAGAGTTTATCAAGACATTTTGCAGGAAAACGTACGACCATCTGTCCGCCAACTGAAGCTCCGCAGAGGATGGGTGATGCAACAGGACAATGACCCAAAGCATACAAGTAATTCAACAAAACAATGGCTGCAACAGCACAGAAAACACCTTCTGGAGTGGCCCAGTCAGAGTCCTGACCTCAACCCGATTGAAATGCTGTGGCATGACCTTAAGAGAGCGATTCACACCAGACATCCCAAGAATATTGCTACACTGAAACAGTTTTGTGAAGAGGAGTGGTCCAAAATTACTCCAGATCGTTGTGCAGGTCTGATCTGCAACTACAGGAAACGTTTGGTTGAGGTTATTGCTGCCAAAGGAGGGTCAACCAGTTATTAAGTCCACAGGTTCACATACTTTTTCCTCCCTGCACTGTGAATGTTTACATGTTATGTGCAATTAAATCATGGCAACATCTAATGTTTGTGTAGTATTATGTTCAGCAGACTGTGTTCTTCTATTGTTGTGACTTAGATGACGTTCAGAGCACATTTTATGCCCAATTCATGCAAAACTGCATGTAATCCCAAGGGGTTCACATACTTTTTCTTGCAACTGTGTGTGTGTGTGTGTATATATATATATATATATATATATATATATATATATATATATATATATATATATATATATATACACAGTGGGGCAAAAAAGTATTTAGTCAGCCACCAATTGTGCAAGTTCTCCCACTTAAAAAGATGAGAGAGGCCTGTAATTGGCATCATAGGTAGACCTCAACTATGAGAGACAAAATGAGAAAAAAAATCCAGACAATCACATTGGCTGATTTGGAAAGAATTTATTTGCAAATTATGGTGGAAAATAAGTATTTGGTCAATATCAAAATTTCATCTCAATACTTTGTTATATATCCTTTGTTAGCAATGACAGAGGTCAAACGTTTCCTGTAAGCCTTCAAAAAGTTGGCACACACTGTTGCTGGTATGTTGGCCCATTCCTCCATGCAGATCTCCTCTAGAGCAGTGATGTTTTGGGGCTGTCGCTGGGCAACACAGACTTTCAACTCCCTCCAAAGGTTTTCTATGGGGTTGAGATCTGGAGACTGGCTAGGCCAGTGGTGGGCAACCTTTTTTTTCAACTGAGCCAAATCTCGCCAAAACCACGATTGAAATTTATTTTGAGAGCCACATTTTTAAAACTGAAAATACATAGGATGGTACACTGTTTTTAGTTTCAATAAGTTTTTTAGTAATTCATCCCCCTATATAGTAATTCATCCCCCCTATAGTAATTCACCCCCCCTATAGTAATTCATCCCCCATATTAATTCATCCCCCATATAGTAATTCATCCCCCATATTAATTCATCCCCCATATAGTAATTCATCCCCCATATAGTAATTCATCCCCCATATAGTAATTCATCCCCCATATAGTAATTCATCCCCCATAGTAATTCATCCCCCATAGTAATACATCCCCCATATAGTAATGCATCCCCCATAGTAATTCATCCCCCATATTAATTCATCCCTCATATAGTAGTAGTAAGTAAGTAGCAAGTAGTAAGTCAAGTCCCTCCTGTGTCAATTCACTTACCTTTGCGCCGCGCGTTCCTCTCGCCGTGCTCCCCGCGCCGTTCCGGTCTTCAGGGCGGACTGTGAGAGGAGCCTAGCTCCCCTCACGTTCGTCACGCTGCCCCGCCTACACACATCCTGACAGCCAATCACTAGCTATCAGGATGTGAGTGGCAGCGAGACTGGCCAATCATTGCTGGGCTAGCTGCAGAGTCCTCGGCCACCCGAGAGGAGGGAGGGGAGGGGAGCGGCCGCCCGAGAGGAGGGAGGGGAGGGGAGCGAGCGCCCGGCACACAGAAGAGCCGCATTATTTATTTATTTATTTATTATTTATTTATTTATCGAGTTTATATAGCGCCAAAGGGTTTGCTCAGCGCTGTACAATAGGGGGGGACAATACATGAAACAGAACAGTAACATCAAACAGTACACAAGGGGTTAGAGGGCCCTACTCTTTCGAGCTTACAATCTAGGAGGGGGGGGGTAGAGGCACAGGAGGAAACGGCTGTGGGGGATGGAGTGGTAGGAGGAGGGAAGGGCAGCGGCTGTTAGGTGAGGGTGGGGTAGGCTTCCCTGAAGAGGTGGGTTTTCAGGGAGCGCCTGAAGGTGAGGAGGGACGGTGACAGTC